>NC_090269.1:42348355-42513355 GCF_040414725.1 Anabrus simplex | reverse complement strand
AGCTCTCAGCTCACAGGGCAGAAAACCCCTAATTACATGGAGCATTTGCTCCCACCTCGTAATGTCAAGCCTCCTAGAGGCACCTTTCAAAATACCAGAAAGGGCTAACCCACTCTCAATCGTCCAAGCCTATTAAAGGCAATAACAGCTTATTACATTTGACTGCCATCAAGGCACAACTTATAATGGAACAGGGGTACCTCGTACCCAATCTACTGGACCTTCTCAGGAAGGAAAACAAAACGGGTTAAATTAATGGCCCAAAATACAAGATTGAATGGAGGCGAGTACTTGCACTCCTACATGAATGCTTGTTAAAACCTAAGTGGCGCTAAGCCGATACACAGGGGCTATTGCCACGCTATATAGGTGACTTGTATAAGAAAATTTTAACACATTAGGAAAGATTAGAAAATCAGTTACGAAAACATAGTCACCTCAAGTCGAAATGAAGGGGAGCTCAAGAGGCTAAAGCACTCACTATCCCCGATTTACATTTAAAGTAATAAGACAATGGTTACATAAGCCGGCACTAAGTTACATTTTTAAACAGGTAGGATACTTTGAAAAGGTTTCGAACCTTCCCCGGGGGTTAAACTGCTGACCAAGAAAGAAATAAAGATGTCAAGAGGCCATTACCATTGCTGAAGAGCTGCTGCTCGAAGGAAGAGGCGCAACCCGCCCCCTGCTATACTTCCATACACTAAGCTAGATGTTGTTGAAGTGGCGAAGAGCCGAGAAAATCAGCAGTTTTTAAACCCTCGTTGAAGATTTGAGACCTTTCATGAATAATAAAGACACACCCGCTCAACTTTATTGAGTAGCTAAGTGTTACACATGGAAATTCGAAGAAGAAACCTCTGATAGGTGGAAAATTAAATACAGAAATTACTGATTGGCTAAGTTCAAAACAGGCGGAAAGAAAGCTTAATATTGCCAACCCACAAATGAAAGAACAAAATTGAGTGAAGACCAAAACTTATAAATACAAAATTTCTTCAACAAAAGTTCCTTCACTTTGCACCAGGGTGCATAATCATAGTTTTTGGTAGAGACATCTGTGAGAGAATGTCCACACTTCTTGATAATTAGTAAACAAAAATAATTCGAAATTAACACAGTGACATCTTCAGATGAACGGTTGAATTAATTCAGTTTTAAAGTTCAGGGTTTCTGCTGTAGAGGAGTAATTTAAGGCGGAAAATTCAAATGTGCGGCGTATAGGTGTACCAACCAGTACAGTAATAATTGATTTTATACCTAGATAGGTACAACAAAACGCCCACTACAGAAGTCTTTCAATCCGTGGAATGTAGTAGTGTGCATTCAGAATTGTTTTGCAGAGTGTGACAATGACACCCCATTTTTCGAAGATGAAATGAATTTGGGATTGTAATTATATCGTAAGTAGATCAATCTATTTATATACAGGGTTATTCACCTAACATGTTACACGCAAATAACGTCTAAACCATTAAAGATGTCAGCATTCTGTTTTCATATTCGTAAATGGTACGCAGGGGCTCGTAAAATAACGTGCTACTTAGTCTCATGGGGTGTTTAACAACCGAGATATTGATACTAACTCCATATTTTTAAATGGAACGGCACAAATTAATACAGCTGATTTCAAAGTTCAACTGCGTACAAGTTCTAATATGTAAGTATTTTCGAAATCGGACAATTACTTTTTGAGGTATTCGTAAGAACAGCATGCGCTGTTTTGCATGCCGCATCGGACGGCGTGAAGTCGGGCAAGGACATATTGAGGTGCAAGCAGTTTCCTGGGAGTGAGTTCAACCACAGAATGGGTACCAGGCATGTAAGCACCTCGTACACATGTGATGGGTTTGCAAAGTGTGTATGACAGGCGAACAAATGACAGGACAGAAAGGGTTGATGTGATTAAAACGAATAAAATTAGTACTTTGCCTTGAAAGGAACATAACGAAAGCTATAATTGTCAATGGTTTTAGTGTACAATTCATACTACTCTATGAGTTGAGAAATAAACATAACACAAAACACCGGAAGAGCTCATTCTAGAAAAGCAAATGTTCAGAGCTGATCGTAGTGAGATTGCAGCAACACTATTTCTTATGTTTTATTTTACACGCATTAATCTCCGCAGAGCTCCAGCGCGACTGTAGTAGCGTGCATTCGGGAGAGCGTGGGTTGGAGTCCTGCCTCGCTCAACCTGACATTGATTTTCAT
Source organism: Anabrus simplex (assembly GCF_040414725.1). NCBI lineage: Eukaryota > Metazoa > Arthropoda > Insecta > Orthoptera > Tettigoniidae > Anabrus > Anabrus simplex. Next base: position 42,511,141 of record NC_090269.1, on the reverse strand, counting down.
GGTTCCAATGTTCAACACCAGGCAAATATCGGATAGGTACCTTTGTGATAGGCCACGTCCGACTTTCTTTCCAAATCCTTCCCATTCCCATCGGTCAGAAAAAACGCTAAACTGACCGCAGCCTACTACATGTCAAAACAAATCAATACAACTTTAATCTCCCTTCCCCGTTGTGTGTTCGCCAGTCATACAATAACGTTGCACATCCAGGGTATGTTACGGTACATCACATTATGTTTACAGTACATGCCTGGTATCCGTTCTGTGGCTGGAATCAAGGCCAGAAAGCAGCTTGCACCTCAATATGTCCTTGCCCGACTTCACGCCGTCTGATGCGGCATGCAAAACCGCACATGCTGTTCTTATTTATATCTCAAAAAGTAATTGTCCGACTTTGAAAATACTTACATATTTGAACTTGTACGCAGATGAACTTTGAAATAAGTTGTATAAATTTGTGCCGTTCCATTTAAAATATGGAGTTAGCATCAATATCTCGGTTGTTAATCACCCCATGAGACTAAGTAGTACGTTATTTTACAAAACCATGCGTACCATTTACGAATATGAGAACAGAATGCTAATATCTTTAATGGTTTAGAAGTTATTTGCGTGTAACATGTTAGGTGAATAACCCTGTATATTTACTTTTAAGAAAAAATCAAGCGTTCACAGGAGCTGCGTTCTTGTATCCGTTTTACAGGTATAAGTGCCGGTAGGGTTTTGGATACCGATGTGACAGTCGAACTGGATGGCACATTGTATATGTCAGATGCTGACTTTGTTTTCGAGGAAGACAATATTGAAACACTATATTTGAACTCGTCTCCGAAAATTTGCTCTTAACCCTGCAAGTAGTATAATACAGGGATTCTGCGGCCACCGCTACCGCAGGCTCCCAGAGGCCACCTCCACCACCACCACAGCCAGAGGCCTCCCAGATGCCTCCTCCACCACCACCACCACAGCCAGAGGCCTCCCAGATGCCTCCTCCACCACCACCACCACAGCCAGAGGCCACCCAGATGCCTCCTCCACCACCACCACAGCCAGAGGCCTCCCAGAGGTCTCCTCCACCACCCGCGGGAAATTTGAATTTATAAACAAAGCCACGTGCTTTTTGACAGCTGTCATCGACAACAACGCATCGCTAACCTCAGTACTGCCATCTTGAAGGGCCTAAACCTCAGTAGTACCAACTTAACCTAACTAGCGCGAGGTAAACAAAGCCACGTGTTTTTTGACGGCCACGTGCTTTTTGACAGACAACAACGCATCGCTAACCTCAGTACTGCCATCTTAACGGGCCTAAACCTCAGTAGTACCAACTTAACCTAACTAGCGCGTGGTAAACAAAGCCACGTGCTTTTTGACAGCCACGTGCTTTTTTGACAGCTGTCATCCGCCATCTTTAAACTACAGAGCACTGTGCTGCCCTCTTTATCGTAGTAGATGTAAAATTCGTCACCTGTCATCGGCAGTGCTGCCATCTTGGCGGGTCTAAACCTTAGTGCTACCAACTTAACCTCACTAGCGCGAGATAAACAAATCCACGTGCAGCTGACATCTGCCATCTTTAATCTATAGAGCACAGTGCTGCCCTCTTTAGCTACTTACCTTTGAAATGTGGTGGCGGATAATTTGAAAAATGCTTTTTGACAGCAGCCATCTTTGAGCACCGTGCTGCCCTCTTTAGCTGGATGCCTGTGGTGGCAGACAATTCCACGTGACAGCAGCCATCTTTAATCAAGAGAGCACCATGCTGCCCTCTATGTGGTGGTGGCAAATTCTACATGGTCTTGTTTGGAAACAAACTCACGCGAGTTTTTAACAGCTGGCATCCGCCATCTTTAATCAACAGAGCACAGTGCTGCCCTCTTTAGCTAGATACCTTTGAAATGTGGTGGCGGCAAATTCCACGTGCTCTTGTTTGGAAACAAAGCCATGTGCTTTTTTGACAGCTGTCATCCACCATCTTTAATCAACAGAGCACCGTGCTGCTATCATGCGGGCAATTTCGTCAGCTGTCATCCGCCATCTTTAATCCACAGAACACCGTGTTGCCCTCTTTAGCTAGATACCTGTGGTGGTAGACAATTCCACGTGACAGCAGCCATATTTGAGCACAGTGCTGCCGTCTTTGTGGTGGCGGCAAATTCTACATACTCTACAAACTCGCGTGCTTTTTTCTGACAGCTATCATCCGCCATCTTGCATCACAAACCTCAGTGCTGCACTCTTTAGCTAGATACCTTTGAAATGTGGCGGCGGCAATTTGAAAAATTCTACATTCTCTTGTTTGGAAACAAACCTATGCGCTGTCATCCAGCATCTTTAAACTACAGAACACCGTGCTGCGCTCTTGCTCAGCTGTCATCCGCCATCTTTAAACTACAGAGCACCGTGCCGCACTCTTGCGTCAGCTGTCATCCGCCCAGCAATGCTCTTTCTATATAATAATTTCGTGTGGCTATTTCTAGTCAAGTGCAGTCTAAAAATAAATCCTAGAGTTGTTGTATCAGGAAGGGTAACTGGCTAAATCCCGGTCTTTCAGCGTTAGGAAGGGCAACCGGTCGTAAAACAGATTCTTGCGATTTAAACTCTTACGTCAGGAGGGGGAGGGCACTCGGCTGTAAAACATATTTTTAATCCCAAGGGAATCGAACCCGAGACTGCCGGGTGAGAGGCAAGCACACTAAACCAAACTGTAGGAGCCGGTAATTCTCTTTCTATATAATAATTCCGTGTGGGCTATTTCTAGCCAAGTGCAGTCTAAAAAAAATAAATCCTAGTCTTGTTGTATCAGGAAGGGTAACTGGCTAAATCCTGGTCTTTCAGCGTCAGGAAAGGCAACTGGCCATACCGTGAAACAATAGTGTATGATGTAAGAGGCTAGATACTGATTTTTAAAATCTAAGAAGAGCATCTAGCTGTAAAACCCCGATTCTCGTGTTAGAAAGGGTAACTAGTTGTAAAACAGATTCTTAATCCTAGTTCTTTGACGTCAGGAAGGGCAACCGGTCGAAAACAATAGTGTATGATGTAAGAGGCTAGATACTGCCAGTTTTGCGTCAGGAAGGGCAACCAGTCGTACAACAGATTCTTGTGATTTAAAATATCGCGTCAGGAAGGGCATCCAGCCGTAAAACAATAGTTCGTGATACAGCGATTTAAAATATTAGTTCCTGCGCCAAGAAGTGCATCTAGCTGTAAAACCCCGATTCTCTTGTTAAAAAGAGCAACTAGTGTAAAACAGATTCTTATTCCCAGTTCTTTGACGTCAGGAAGGGCAACCGGTCGAAAACAATAGTGTATATTGTAAGAGGCTAGATATTGCTATTTAAAATCCTAGAAGGGCATTCAGTTGTAAAACAGATTCTTGTGATTTAAAATCTCACGTCAGGAAGGGCAACCGACCGTAAAACAATAGTGTATGATGTAAGAGGCTAGATACTGCTATTTAAAATCCTAGAAGGGCATCCTGTTGTAATACAGATTCTTGTGATTTAAAATCTCGCGTGAGGAAGGGCAACCGGCCGTAAAACAGATACTTGCGATTTAAAATCTCATGTTATGGAAGGGGGTACTCGGCTGTAAAACATATTTTAAATCCCGGTCCTGTTACGTTAGGAACTACATCTAGCTGTAAAACAGGAGCTGCAAACATTTACAGTGTTATGCTTTAGTAGCATGCTATAGGTTACATTTTTGTTCTACCGCATAGAACACTATTTTTGAAGTTGTATCGGCGCAGTCATTCAGAGCGAGGTGCGGAATGCATGTGTTGGCTGAAATTGTACACGCATCTTCCGGCTGCACTAACCTTGAAACGGGGACACGGCGTGATGATAAGCCACTTGTCACTCACGGAACGTCTTCTTAGCTGTGTGTAGCATTCAGCTGGTGTAAGCTCCTAACATAAAATATTATGGTTGTACGGAGAGGTTAAAACACAGTGCCAGCATATAGCCTACCCCTATGGAAAGAGCCTGCACGGTGCTGGCATATAGGCTACTCCTGTTGAAGGAGCCTCTACAAGGTTTAACGCCTCCATCAACAGCCCTTACTTAATGCTGGCTTTTTGCACGCCCTCGAAACTACCTAAGAATGTAATATACAACAGTAGGGAGACGGTAAAACCCAGTGCCGGCACATAGCCTACTCCTACCGAAGAAGCCTCTACACAGCTTAACGCCTCCATCCGACAGAAGAATCACCCTCAACATCTTGTACTCACAATCATTTTCGAAGGAATCTGCACAAGGTTTAACGCCCCCATCAACAGCCCTTACTTAATGCTGGCTTTTTGTACACCCTCGAAACTACCTAAGAATGTAATATACAATAGTAGGGAGAGGGTAAAACCCGGTGCCGGTACATAGCCTACTTCTACCGAAGAAGCCTGCACACAGCTTAACGCCTCCATCCGACAGATGAATCGCCATCAACATCTTATACTCATAATCATTTTCGAAGGAGTCTGCACAAGGTTTAACGCCCCCATCAACAGCCCTTACTTAATGCTGGCTTTTTTTGCACACCCCGCCTCTTAGATCATACACCATAGTTTTACGACCGGTTACCCTTCCTGACTAGAATTTTAAATCGCAGTATACGCGATAAATTTGTTATAGCGGGTTTTATAACCAGATATCCCGGTACCGGCATATAGCCTACTCCTACCGAAGAAGCCTACACAAGGTTTATTGCCTCCATCCGACAGATGAATCACCATCAACGTCTTGTACTCACAATCAGTTTCGGGGAAGCCTGCACAAGGTTTAACGCCCCCCCCTATCAACAGCCCTTACTTAATGCTGGCTTTTTTGCACACCCCGCCTCTTATATCATACACCATAGTTTTACGACCGGTTACCCTTCCTGACTAGGATTTTTAATCGCAGTATACGCGACAAATCAGTTGTAGCGGGTTTAATAACTAGATGTCCCGGTACCAGCACATAGCCTACTCCTACCGAAGAAGCCTGCACAAGGCTTATCACCTCCATCCGACAAATGAATCACCCTCAACACTCTTGTACCCGCAATCATTCTCGCTACTTCGGAAGATAGCGGGTTCGAACTCCTACTGTTGGAAGCCGTAAAAAATAGCAAATGCTAGGCGAGCGGCCTGCGCGATTGTCATAACGTGTAATTACATGATCTAGCTAAATGTAGTTTTAGCTCAATACTTTTAAGTGCCTACAGGTAAGGAATACCGCGGATGTAGCTTAGTACCCTCCCGTTTAAGTCCAGAGGTCGAGGATCGCGCGCTAACTTTCTAAGGCTCGATCCGCTGCAGAACTCTTAAATTCTGACACCTCGGCATCAACAGCAGGTTCGATTCCGGCTTAAATACGTCAGCCTGCAGAACTCAGCGAAAGGCCCTCAGGAGAGCTCTTGTTGCATAAACATTTAGTTCCAACTGTACTGCAGTTGTCAGCGACTTTCACATCCGCTTGGTAACAAGCGGCATATTGACTCGCTGCAGTCTGCGTGAAGCGCTCACAGTTCTCTGTATGCGTTTATTACGTACAAATCTCCCGTCTAAGTACTGTCTGCTGTGAATATTATTCTTCAGCCTTTATCTTAAGGTAAGCTAGAACTGTTAGTTACTGTTTGCAAAGCAACTTCTACGCTAGGTAATAGACATCTAAAGTCATATATGTTTGCTCTTTTCTTTTTTAGGTACCGTTCGAGTTACAGGCTTGAAAGTACGCATTTTATTCATCCGAGTAACAGTCTGCGGAACGTGCATTTTTTAAGGTATGTTTTCGAACTTTGAGTTGTAAAGATAGCTAGGTTAGCTGATGTACCCTACACTACATTCATATATGTTTGTTCTTTTCTTTTTAGGTACGACCAGATTATTGTCATTCGAGTTTCAGGCTTGAACGTACGCATTTTATTTATCCGAGTAACAGTCTGCAGCACATGCATTTTTAAGGTATGTTTTCGAACTATGAGTTGTAAAGATAGCTAGGTTAGCTGATGTACCCTACACTACATTCATATATGTTTGTTCTTTTCTTTTAGGTACGACCAGAATATTATCATTCGAGTTTCAGGCTTGAACGCACGCATTTTATTCATCCGAGTAACAGTTTGCAGCGCGATGATTTTAAGGTATGTCTGACCTCTATACGTTGAAACTTGGTTTCTTCTCAAACATCGTAACTTTAAGCTAATCATAAATAGTTGTTCTCTTCAATCCTCATGCTATAGACGAGGTTAATTTTATAATTTCAAACACACACATAGCTATGTCTGTCCTCAACAGGCTGAAACTTGGTTTCTTCTAAAACATCGTAACTTTAGTCTATTGATAAATAGTCGTTCTCTTCAATCCTCATGCTATAGACGAGGTTATTTTTATAATTTCAAACACACACATAGCTATGTCTGACCTCAACAGGCTGAAACTTGGTTTCTTCTAAAACATCGTAACTTTAGTCTATTGATAAATAGTCTTTCTCTTCAATCCTCATGCTATAGACGAGGTTAATTTTATAATTTCAAACACACACATAGCTATGTCTGACCTCAACAGGCTGAAACTTGGTTTCTTCCGAACATCGTAACTTGAGTCTATTGATAAATAGTCTTTCTCTTCAATCCTCATGCTATAGACGAGGTTAATTTTATAATTTCAAACACACACATAGCTATGTCTGTCCTCAACAGGCTGAAACTTGGTTTCTTCCGAACATCGTAACTTTAGTCTATTGATAAATAGTCGTTCTCTTCAATCCTCATACTATAGACGAGGTTAATTTTATAATTTCAAACACATACATAGCTATGTCTGACCTCAACAGGCTGAAACTTGGTTTCTTCTAAAACATCGTAACTTTAGTCTATTGATAAATAGTCGTTCTCTTCAATCCTCATGCTATAGACGAGGTTAATTTTATAATTTCAAACACACACATAGCTATGTCTGTCCTCAACAGGCTGAAACTTGGTTTCTTCTAAAACATCGCAACTTTAGTCTATTGATAAATAGTCGTTCTCTTCAATCCTCATGCTATAGACGAGGTTAATTTTATAATTTCAAACACAGTCATAGCTATGTCTGACCTCAACAGGCTGAAACTTGGTTTCTTCTAAAACATCGTAACTTTAGGCTAATCTCTATTGGTTGTTCTCTTTTCAAATGTTTCCCTGCTCGCAGTGCGATGTAACTTTTACAAGACGAGATGCCCTTACACGACACTTAAAAATGAAACATGGAGAAGCGTCTACTACGTTCACCTGCGAGCAGTGTGAGGCATCGTTTACGAGGGTAGATACCCTTACGCGGCATAAAAAAGTAAAACACCCTAGCATAACATCCGCTTTATGTGATGTTTGCGGGCTGTACTTCGCTAATGTAGAGCAATATCAGGCTCACTTAGCAGAGGTACATCAAATATCTACTTACAGCATTTAAAAGTAGGATTGCTAGTTACATAATTCGTACTAGTCAAAAGTTTCAGAGCACTTCAAACTTTTTAAATTGCGTTCAACCGGATGTACAACAGCTTCTTGCTAAATCTTTGTCCAATCATAATTTATTTAAACTTAATTTTGAACTTTTCGCCTTGTACATTAAAAGCACGGATGAATCCGAAATAACGGACATTAAATCATTTAATACGAAGAATTTTGTCATAAGTGAGTCGACTAATTTTGGTGATGTACTTAGGGATGTCGCTAACATTATTTCAACTAAGAGCGAGGAATTTCAGGAAAAGGAATCAGGGTGGGCTTTAGTTGAAATAATGTATCTAGTTAACATCAATAAGTACAATCCTATGCGTGGATCTTCGCACATCGAGCTGCCGACATGGATTCAGCAAAGAAAAGCTGTTGTAAACATCCAAAACAATGATGGAGCATGTTTTGCATGGGCGGTGATGTCGGCTTTAAATCCTGCGAAATCAGACGTAGCTAAGAGAATATCATGGTATCCACACTATTCAACGCAACTAAATTTCGATAGTATAGAATTTCCTGTGCAGAAGTCTGTAGTAGGTCCTCTGTATTATACATGTCATAAGAAGAGTACTCATGTTAACTTACTCTATATTGAAAACAGTGAGAATAGCCACTTTTGCTGGATTAAAAATCTGAGTAGACTTTTGGTAGTCAGTTGTCAAAACATGATGGTAAAAAGTGGCTATGTGATGGATGCTTGTAGTATTTTAGAACTGAAGATCAGTTAACGAAGCATTCCAAGAATGACTGCAATCATGTACGTACAGAGATACCTACTACAGACAATGATGTTTTAAAATTTACAAATTTCACAAGCAGATGTGGGTACCGTTCGTGATTTATGCAGACTTTGAAGCCATCCTCACGCCATGCAACACATGCTTACCTAATCCTGACAACTCTTTCACTAATACTACGCACATGCATGTACCGTATAGCTTCGCGTATTACATCAAGTGTAGTTACGATAGTACGCTTAACAAGTTAGAGCTGTATCGAGGACATGATGCTGCTAAAGTATTTTTAGAAAGACTTGAAAGTGATGCAGTTCGTCTTGGTCGTATTCTAAATAGTAATATTCCTATGAAGCCACTCACCGAAATTCAGTTAAATGATCATGAACGTGCTACAAAGTGTAGCATTTGTGATGGGGAATTTTCCGAAAATGACCCTAAAGTTTTTGATCATGATCATTTAACTGGTTTCTACAGATGTGCCGCTCATTATAGCTGTAATCTTAAGTATAGAGTTCCTAAATTTATCCCTGTAATTTTTCATAACTTATCTGGTTACGACTCTCATTTCATCATTTCACAATTTGGAGCTTCAGATGAAAAAGTAGATATAATCCCTCAGTATAAAGAGCGGTACATTGCGTTTGCAAAGTCCGTAAAAGTAGATGCTGAGCATTCTATAAAACTGAGATTCCTTGACTCATTTCGCTTTATGGCGAGTAGCCTCGATAAAATTTCTAGTCATTTACAGCCTGAACAATTTACGGAAATTCGACGCGTTTTTCCTGAAGAAGCGCAGTTTAATTTACTTCGGCGTAAAGGTGTTTTTTGTTATGAATATCTTGACTGCTTAGAACGCCTCGAAGAACGTGCCTTACCATCGAAACAATCCTTTTACATCTCGCTGAATTCAGCAGATATTAGTGATGATGACTATTTACATGCACAACATATCTGGGAGCAGTTCCACATTCAAACGCTGGGTGAATACTCCGATTTATATTTAAAGACGGATGTACTTTTGTTAGCTGATGTTTTTTGAAAATTTTCGCTGTGTTTGCAAGAAAACCTACAGCCTTGACCCATGTCAGTATTTTACTGCGCCTGGGTTAAGTTGGGACGCGATGTTAAAATACACGCAGGTGAATTTGGAACTGCTAACCGATATTGATATGGTGCACTTTATAAAATCATCTATTCGAGGCGGTCTAAGTCAGTGCAGCGGGCGGTATTCCAAGGCAAATAATAAGTACATGCCGAGTTTCGATTCTAGTCAGGAATCTCAGTATATCGTTTATCTCGATGCTAATAATCAGTATTGGGCCGATGACCTTCGATGTTGGGCCCCTTTAAACAGCAAGCATCATCATCATCATCAATAATCAGTATGGGTGGGCGATGAGTCAGCATCTACCGGTGAGTGGTTTCCGCTGGCTAACGCAGTGCGAAATTGATGCTTTACAGCTGCACGCCCTAGGCGATGAAGCTGATAGAGGCTATTTCCTCGAAGTTGACTTACAGTATCCTGAAGAGTTACACACTTCTCATAATGATCTACCGTTCTGCCCTGAAAATATGAAGCCCCCGTACATCGCATCAACGAAGAAAATGCTAATTGCTAATTTGTGTGATAAATCTAAGTATATCATTCATTACCAAAATTTAAAACAGTGTTTGCATCATGGTTTGAAGTTATCCAAAATTCATCGCGTACTAGAATTTAATCAGTCACCGTGGCTAAAGCCATATATCGATCTGAACAATAATTTAAGAACGAATGCTGTTAACGAGTTTGAAAAAGATTTCTACAAGCTCATGAATAACAGTGTGTTTGGTAAGACTATGGAAAATATTGACAAACGCGTTGATGTAAAATTGATTACAAACTGGGAAAATATTAAGAAAAGGTATGGTGCTAACTATTTAATAAGTAAACCAAATTTCCACAGCTGCACCATCATACATGAGAATTTAGTTATTATACAGATGAATCGTGTTAAGGTTAAGTATGACAAACCTACCTACGTCGGTTTCGCAGTACTTGAATTGGCTAAAACACTCATGTATGAATTCCATTACGATTATATGATGAAGAAGTACGCGCATAATGCGCAATTGCTCTACACAGATACCGATTCGTTTATTTATCAAATCAAAACTGATGACTAATACAATGATATAAAGCCAGACTTGGGTAGGTTTGATACAAGTAACTATCCTGTAAATAATCAATATCATCTACCGCTAGTGAACAAAAAGGTTCTAGGTAAAATGAAAGATGAATGTGCTGGGAATATTATCGATTCATTTGTAGGTACTAAATCCAAGTCATATTGCATAAAACTCTTAAATGAATTACAAATAAAGAGATTGAAGGGGGTTAAAAAGAATGTCGTTCAGAATCAGCTAAGTTTTGAAAACTATAACAATTGCATTAAATGTAATCCACCTGTTTTGCATAAGCAAATGTCTGTCATTAGAAGCAAGAAGCACCAGTTGTACACTCATTTAATTAGTAAGGTAGCCCTTAATAGTGATGATTGCAAACGGTTTGTCATTCCACATTCTACCAACACTCTAGCCTGGGGGCATAGTAGTATTGATCGGTACTACTTTACATAAAGCAGATATGTGTAAACATTATGCTAGAGGTGTGTACTTACGTTACGCTGTCTGACATTACAATTCACTGTACATATTGTAGGGAGAGGTACGCTGAGAGCGTAGTACGGCAAGTTTAAACTTGTACATACAAGAATTGCGTCGAGAAGTACGCAAACATCACTAGGGTAAAATGATTCGAGATAAAACTTGTACATACAAGATGTAAATAAATAATGTAGAATTGGCATATTATTTTATTTTAGGTTAGGTATTACTTTCCTCCCGCTCCTTATTTGCAAGATAGAGTTTTTGTTTATTACTCTTAGAAGGAAAGCAAGAAAGAAGGTGATGAGCAGATTCGTAAGTATAGTATCGTCTAGTTCGGTAAGTATGTCGAGACCAGAATTTTTTTTCTCAAAAGTGTTTGATTCTAGTCTTGCAATGCAGTGTTCTACAATATCGAACTATGAAAAGCAGTATGTGTTCAAGTATAAACATGTAGGTACACGATATGTGCAAGATTGCGTTGTATGTTCGATAAAGCTATGCCTTAGCAAAGTAAAGGAAGTTATAAGAGTTGCTATCTTACGCAAGCTGTTCAAAATTTTAGTCTTACTTTTTCTCTTAGAACAAAGGTATACACCAGATATGTTGTAAACACATCAACCGATGTTCTAATCATATGTTGTATCGAGTACCGTGTTCGATTATATTCTTAATCACTTCTCTTGTAATATCTTCTTAGAACAAAGGTATTCTTTGACATGTTCTTTTAAATTGCCTACCGCTACTACAAAGAGTGCACAGCACGGTGCTCTGTTGATTGAAGATGGCTACTGTCAAAAAGCATTTTTCAAATTATCCGCCACCACATGTCAAAGAATAAAGATACCAGCACGATGCTCTCTTAGCAGCTTTTCAAATTGTCCGCCACCACAGAGTGCAGCGCGGCGCTCTGTAGATTAAAGATGGCGAATGTAGAATTTGTCACCACCACATAGAGTGCGGCACTGCGCTCTCTTGATTAAAGATGGCGGATGACAGCTGACGGAATTGCCTGCAAGAGTGCGGTACGGTGCTCTTTAGTTTAATGATGGCGGATGACAGCTGACGGAAGAGTGCGGCACGGTGCTCTGTAGTTTAAAGGTGGCGGATGACAGCTGACGCAAGAGTGCAGCACGTTGTTCTGTAGTTTAAAGATGGTGGATGACAGCGCATAGCTTTGTTTCCAAACAAGAGAATGTAGAATTTTTCAAATTGCCGCTGCCACATTTCAAAGGAATCTAGCTAAAGAGTGCAGCACTGAGGTTTGTGATGCAAGATGGCGGATGATAGCTGTCAGAAAAAAGCACGTGAGTTTGTAGAGTACGTAGAATTTGCCGCCACCACAAAGAGGGCAGCACTGTGCCCAAAGACGGCTGCTGTCACGTGGAATTGTCTACCACCACAGGTATCTAGCTAAAGAGGGCAGCACGGTGTTCTGTGGATTAAAGATGGCGGGTGACAGCTGACGAAATTGCCCGCATGATAGCAGCACGGTGCTCTGTTGATTAAAGATGGTGGATGACAGCTGTCAAAACAGCACATGGATTTGTTTCCAAACAAGAGCACGTGGAATTTGCCGCCACCACATTTCAAAGGTATCTAGCTAAAGAGGGCAGCACTGTGCTCTGTTGATTAAAGATGGCGGATGACGGCTGTCAAAAAAGCGCTTGAGTTTGTTTCCAAACAAGAGCATGTAGAATTTTTCAAATTGCCGCCACCACATAGAGGGCAGCATGGTGCTCTCTTGATTAAAGATGGCTGCTGTCATGTGGAATTGCCTGCCACCGCATTTCAAAGGTATCTAGCTAAAGAGGGCAGCACGGTGCTCAAAGATGGCTGCTGTCAAAAAACATTTTTCAAATTACCCGCCACCACATTTCAAAGGTAAGTAGCTAAAGAGGGCAGCACTGTACTCTATAGATTAAAGATGGCGGATGACAGCTGTCAAAAAAGCACGTGGATTTGTTTATCTCGCGCTAGTGTGGTTAAGTTGGTAGCACTAAGGTTTAGGCCCGTTAAGATGGCAGCACTGCGGATGACAGGTGACGAATTTACATCTACTGCGATAAAGAGGGCAGCACAGTGCTCTGTGGTTTAAAAATGGCGGATGACAGCTGTCAAAACAGCACGTGGATTTGTTTACCACGCGCTAGTTAGGTTAAGTTGGTACTACTGAGGTTTAGGCCCGTCAAGATGGCAGTACTGAGGTTAGCGATGCGTTGTTGTCGATGACAGCTGTCAAAAAGCACGTGGCTTTGTTTACAAATTCAAATTTCCCGCGGGTGGTGGAGGAGACCTCTGGGAGGCCTCTGGCTGTGGTGGTGGTGGAGGAGGCATCTGCGAGGCCTCTGGCTGTGGTGGTGGTGGTGGAGGAGGCATCTGGGAGGCCTCTTGCTGTGGTGGTGGTGGAGTTGGCCTCTGGGAGCCTGCGGTGGCGGTGGCCGCAGAATCCCTGTATTATACTACTCCTGCATCCACTACAACGGCTGAACGATGCCTAATCCCAATAAATTATAAGAAGAAGGTCGTCGAATATTGGCGAAACAAAGGTGGGAAACAGAGGAGTTTCGCATCAGTGAAACACAGATTTCGTAAATTAAAGTGCCGGGAAAAATCTTTACAGGTGGGAGCGGAAAACGGTGGCACAATGGGAGAAAAAATAAATTTGTTACGAAGAAGACTTATCATAAGTTCAAAAAAAGTAGACAATGAAACAAAATTGTTCACGATATAAATATTAAAAAATGGGCCTCAAAATACACTCGTCCAGTTAGCTACGACACGTTTCGAGCGTCTCATTCCTGGGTAATGAGTTTTAAAAAGAAATTTAAAATTGGATCAAGAAAGATTTGCAAATTTGTATCTAAAAATACCAATTTGAACAAGAAGATACAAATTGTAACGCAACACTGTTTGTGGAAGAAGTGTCACAATTAATAGAAAGTCACGGCCCACAGTGCGTGTTTAATACTGATCAGTCTAGTTTTCATGAAGAGTTCCATTCTGGCAGGACCCATAATGAACGAGGAGAAAAAGTCGTATTAGCGGAAGCACAACCTTTGAATTCGCTAACTCACAGCTACGCAATACAGCCAATAATTTCGGCAGATGGACAACAACTGCCGAAGTTGTCAGTGGTGTTGAAAGTTTGGTCCTATTATAGAAAAACTATTTACCGCACCAAATGTGTATACTTTGCCTTCAAAGTCTGGAAAACTGACCAAAGAACTTGTACAGAAATGGTTACGGGGTGTTTATTGTGAGCTAGTACCAGTTTGCATTTGCTGGCGAGATGTAGTGTTTATAGTGCATTATGTCTTCTGGTATGGGCTATATCCAGTTCGTTACTTTCATTGACCTGTCTCAGTCTCATTCTTGGCTTTGACAATATGAAAGTAACTGAGGTATGAGTGATGCTAGTAATAGCATTCCTTATCCAGCTAGTCCCTGTTATGAATGGTGTGAGTATATCGCTCATAGGGTCGGTTAGTGCATGTATTTCAGTGGGCTTGGCAGATAGCAATGGCTGGCTCGGTGAGGAAAGCGACAGGAAACTACCCCACTCCTCATTTCCCTAGTACGCCTCTTCAGCGGCGCCTAGGCCGTTTATGACAGCTGTTGGCGGAGCTACAGAGGATCAAACCAGCCTTCGGGCTGACTATCCAACATACACAGTACCAGTCATTAATGTTCAAACAATTCCGAAAGGAACCACTGGACTTATCGAGCCGTTAGATGTTTTGGGCGTACGCATTTGGAAGCAATTTATTCGTATGTTGTAAGATTTAATTTTGTTAAATACGTTAGACATCAACGTACATTTAAGAAACAACCTTTTAAAAGTGCAATCTTTGACGCACAACCAGTTCTCCTCTCCGCGCTTAGGTAGCATGTGGCAGTTCAGTCGGTACAAATGTGGCTATGTTAAAAAGAAACCACAGTTTGTTAATCCAGTCGTTTATTGTTTCAAAGAGGAGCCTTCCGGTAATAAATGTAATACTGGTGAAAGCGACAGCGCTGTAAGATGTTCAATGTGCACACAGTATCTGTGCCTTGTCCACTTTTTTGTAAACAATCACTATTGCACTAATTACAACGAGTAACAAGAACTCGGGCGTGAAGTTTTCAAACTGGCATCGTTGTTTAAACATCGTCCTTTGTACACTTGATTCATGTGCTGTTTTCATATTTACGTTTTGCACAACTGCTCGCGAAGTTAAGGGGAACACGCTTATACGCTGCCTGCCCTAGACTCAGTCAGAAACTTGATGGCCAAATACCCGTGTATTAGTTATAACACCTTGAGGCTAGTGTTAAGATCGGTTATTTTTGGGAGGGTATTGTACGGCGCAGAAGTTTGGGGGTTGGATGAGAGAAGAGGGGAATTAAGAAGTATTATTAGTAGTTTTGGTAAAATAGTAATGGGTTTGCCGAGGTGCACAGAAAATGCAGTGGCGGAATTAATGTGTGGGGAGGATTTAGAATCCGAGGGTGTGAAAAGAATAGTTAGATACTGGATGAATTTAAAAAGACAGGAAGGTTGGAGGGTTTTACAGGCAGCGTATGAACAGCATGCATGTACAAGGGCGGATGGCTAGAAAAAAATAAGGGATATTTGGAGATGATAGGATTAGGACACCTGTGGGGGGAGGTATGGACGAAGACAGAAGTTAGAGGGATGAAGATCCTTGAGAGGAGGATTAGAGATATTAATAGGCAGAAATTATTGGGGGAAAGTAGACTGATAAAATTCGCTGAATGTTTTGACGAAAATAGAAGAGATAGCAGGGATGAATATTAGATTCATTGACAGGTCTAAAAGGTATGGGATGATGTGGTGGCTCTTAGGATTGCATAGGAATAAGGGGTGGCTGCAAGGGAGGGACAAGACTGTGTGTATACTTTGCGGCGCAGAAAATGATGATTTTCACTTAGTAAGTGACTGTGAAGAAAGGAGTAATATAAGGCAAAGATTATTGAGTGCCGAGCATAAGAAACTATTGGGAAGAGGGGACGAGCAATCAATTCTGAGATGGGTTATTAAGCAGTGGGAAAGCGGGGGTGAGTTGAACAGGTATTTATGTGCGGTAAAAAGTCCTGTGAGAGCAGAATGAAAGAGGGTGAGTTAGAGGGTGGACAAGAGGGAAGGTGATTGGAATAGGCATGTAGGTTGAGGGGAAGAGTGAGTAATAAGCAGTGCTTAGGCAATGGAAGGAGAGAGTATGATAAAATTGAATGGGAAGGAGAGTATAAGTGTGGAGTACAACCCTGAACGGTGGATCACTCGGCTCGTGGGTCGATGAAGAACTCAGCAAATTGCGCGTCGACATGTGAACTGCAGGATACCTTTCCTTCCTCTTGCGCTTCTTCTTCTTGTCTCCCTTGGAGATGTTCTTCTGGGCCTTGCCGGCTTTCTTGGCTGCCTTTCCGCTTGTCTTGGGTGGCATGGTTGTCTCGGAATATTTTGTTTTTGTTGTACTGTGATTTCCGTGGAGCAGACTGGGGAGATGCGCATTGGGTCGGGGGGGGGGGGGTGGGGGCTGGTGAACCGACTTATTAGGATCAAGTAAATTTACTAAAATTTGAGCATTGTTAAGCATGTGGAGTTGGGTAATTGATATGTGATTTCATAAAGGCAGGGTCTCCTTGTTTATGTTATGGCGGGTTGGAATGGAAATGCTGAATGTTGCTCCTTTTGGTATCGATCGGGAGTAAGTCAGGGAACAATGATTGTGACAAAAGTGCTGAGTACATAAGGACACGTGAAGAGTATGCTAAGAACCTTGAGATACTGATACAGCTAACAGTTTTACTCCTATTATCATTAGAGTATTATTATTATTATTATTATTATTATTATTATTATTATTATTATTGTTGTCATTAGTATTATTAGTATTGTTATTATTATTATTGTTTGTGTTATTATTATTAATACTATGAATATGTTGGTATTATTATTATTATTATTATTATTATTATTATTATTATTATTATTATTAGTATTATTAAATAAATTGTTATTATTAATATTATTATTACTATAATTAATATTATGGATAGTGGGTTGTATACAGTAGAGCAGGTGCTTTTGTCTCACTATTCAAGCATAATGGGAGCTGGTAAGGAAGGATGGGTAAGGGAGGGCAGGACATACCCGTAAAAAGACGGGGTGGGACGGGCCCACTCCAAATAAGTCAAAGAAGGGAGATATGAGATAGACGGGAGGAGAGCGGCTCCAGTTTCACGGGGATGGCCACTAAGGAATGGTGAGAAAGAAAAGCATTGTCATCTGGTAGGGTTGGTGAGACCTTCATTAGGACCTCACGGATAGGGCCGGTCGTGTCATCATCGGGAGGGTGGCCTTCTTCTCACCAGGGGTGATGATGCGGCCGGACAGTAGTAGGAGTATTTAGGGGAGACGATGGACGTGGCATAAAGGTACCGAGGATGACTACTGTGGTGACCTTATCTTTAGGGGTCGCGTTTCCGGGGTATCCGACGGGCTTCATGGCATGTCTAAGGAGTACGTCTGGGATGATCACTACTATTATCATTTATTGCGGGTAGTATTATTTTATCGGTAGTTTGTTTTGTCTATTTCTGTTTATTATTATTTATTTTTGGTATTATTATTTTATTAGTAGTGTGGTTTGTCAATTTCTGTTTGTGCAGTTGGTGGCTTAGGTTGAACATTGTTATTTTTCTCATTCAATGGATCGAATGGGTATTTGGTTACTGTGATCTGGAGAAAAAATAATAATAAAGAACAATAAAGAATTATACGCTGCCTGACTGCTGGCGCTGCTTGACACAGCCCGGTTGGCTCACAGCCTGATACTCCCGCGGCACTTTTAATTTTACGACTATTTATTTGTTCAATTATGGCGTTTGAACTTGTGCTGAGCACATTCAGTTTTCACCTTAGCATTCTACTGCCTCTCCACGAATATTCCTACCAAATTTCAACCGGATCCGAGTGTAACACATGTATGTGTTCCCTTGTTAGTATTTTTCACTTTCCAGTTCACAAACTTTTAACACCATATATTTCGCGCATGTACACTGACTGACAGAGCAAATGCAACACCAAGAAGGAGTGGTCAGAACTTTATGCCAATTGCAGGGTAGACTGACGTCACTGAGGTATGCTCATGATGTGAAATGCGCCGCTGTGCTGCGCACGTAGCGAACGATAAATGGGACACGGCGTGGCGAATGGCCCACTTCGTACCGTGATTTCTCAGCCGACAGTCATTGTAGAACGTGTTGTCGTATGCCACAGGACACGTGTATAGCTAAGAATGCCAGGCCGCCGTCAACGGAGGCATTTCCAGCAGACAGACGACTTTACGAGGGGTATGGTGATCGGGCTGAGAAGGGCAGGTTGGTCGCTTCGTCAAATCGCAGCCGATACCCATAGGGATGTGTCCACGGTGCAGCGCCTGTGGCGAAGATGGTTGGCGCAGGGACATGTGGCACGTGCGACGGGTCCAGGCGCAGCCCGAGTGACGTCAGCACGCGAGGATCGGCGCATCCGCCGCCAAGCGGTGGCAGCCCCGCACGCCACGTCAACCGCCATTCTTCAGCATGTGCAAGACACCCTGGCTGTTCCAATATCGACCAGAACAATTTCCCGTCGATTGGTTGAAGGAGGCCTGCACTCCCGGCGTCCGCTCAGAAGACTACCATTGATTCCACAGCATAGACGTGCACGCCTGGCATGGTGCCGGGCTAGAGCGACTTGGATGAGGGAATGGCGGAACGTCGTGTTCTCCGATGAGTCACGCTTCTGTTCTGTCAGTGATAGTCACCGCAGACGAGTGTGGCGTCGGCGTGGAGAAAGGTCAAATCCGGCAGTAACTGTGGAGCGCCCTACAGCTAGACAACGCGGCATCATGGTTTGGGGCGCTATTGCGTATGATTCCACGTCACCTCTAGTGCGTATTCAAGGCACGTTAAATGCCCACCGCTACGTGCAGCATGTGCTGCGGCCGGTGGCACTCCCGTATCTTCAGGGGCTGCCCAATGCTCTGTTTCAGCAGGATAATGCCCGCCCACAGACTGCTCGCATCTCCCAACAGGCTCTACGAGGTGTACAGATGCTTCCGTGGCCAGCGTACTCTCCGGATCTCTCACCAATCGAACACGTGTGGGATCTCATTGGACGCCGTTTGCAAACTCTGCCCCAGCCTCGTACGGACGACCAACTGTGGCAAATGGTTGACAGAGAATGAAGAACCATCCCTCAGGACACCATCCGCACTCTTATTGACTCTGTACCTCGACGTGTTTCTGCGTGCATCGCCGCTCGCGGTGGTCCTACATCCTACTGAGTCGATGCCGTGCGCATTGTGTAACCTGCATATCGGTTTGAAATAAACATCAATTATTCGTCCGTGCCGTCTCTGTTTTTTCACCAACTTTCATCCCTTTCGAACCACTCCTTCTTGGTGTTGCATTTGCTCTGTCAGTCAGTGTATAACTACCGAAGATCAGAAAATATTCACACACTGCCGCTTTAAGCCGACAAAATGCGCGCCTACTTGCATTTAGATCGGCAGCACTAATCATTTCTCTTCGACATTAACTTACTAATAACTTACACAACAAACGTCAAACTTAATTTCATACTACACTGTAGCTAAGAATTCTCTTTTTTGTAATGGCTGATCACTGCTGCCAACCTGCCTGGTTACATATTAAAATCATCAGACATAACCATAACAAACTAACCTCAATGTAAACACCGAAAGTGAATGTTTCCCTACCCTAGTAAATGATAAAAGATAAGATGAAATAAATCAAGATAATTATGAATATCTCCTCAATGAGGAATTAAGGAAATAAACACACTTTCTCACTTAAATTATCTGTCTTTATTTTGATATACAGTAGGCGTACTATAACCATATTCTTGAAAAGAGGGGCGTGTTAAACGATGCAATTTATTTAATAAGTCTTTGCAGTGTGATTTTCGAAAGTTCCAGACATCCAATGACTTCCCTTTCTTTTGCGCGAATATTTTCTTCTCTCTTCAATACCGGATTATTGGGCATATTTTCAGCCTGCAGGCTGGTTATATCTTCAAGCTTATCAGGAAACATAATAGGAATACTAATGTGCCAAGCTCCGTGAACAGAATTTAGGTCAGCTTTCAAGTTCACTGCGGAGTTGAAAATAATAATGTTATAAGTTCTACTGCCAAAATTTCGTCCCGCAAGAGTTATTTCATGTACCGGTAGATCTAGACATGAGACTGACGTATTTGAGTACTTTCATCATTTCACACAAACTATGTTATTAAATGCATTATCCGAACATGCCACAATCCTACTTACCTGGTATTAGCCAAATAGATTTACAATCCCACAGAAAAAGAAAATATGCTTTAAATATTCTCGCAAATGTATGACTAGTGACTTTAACGGCGATGTGGTGGCAACATGCACTTCACGCTAGAGCAGTCAAATACAGTAGAGACAATACACGACACTGAGCGAGATATCGAGGGACAGCTATTGGAGCTCACTCTAGCGGATAGACCTGAACGGTACTGATTCTGTCATAAGAGCACGTGTATTTTTGTGTGAAGTTGTTGGTGTTATTTATGCGTTTTCAGTGAGTTGACATAATTAAATAGTAGTGTGTGTCATTCCTTGATATCTCCTCTCAACATGAGAGGAAAGGTATGTGCTGTGTTTGGCTGCAGTAATTACGAAGTAGAGAAAAATGCGCGCTCGTTCTTCAGGTTCCCTCGTGACAAGAACATGTAAGTAATATTGTGTTTGCATATATATTCTTCCAGTGACAGAGATTTTTATAGTATTTCATAATCTTCTGACCTGCTCGACCCATGTTTTAACGGGCTTAAAATATAATACGCATATTTTATTGTATAGTGCAGCAGTTAACCTTCAATACCGATGTGTTGTTGTAGGTGTGATCTATGGGTTTGGAAATGTCACAGAAGCGATTTGGATAAAGTGTACAAGAAAGAAGGGACGTTACGCTTGTATAAGAATTATAGGATCTGTTCAGATCATTTCCAGGCCAGCGACTTTAAAAATCCTCGACTATACAGCCAAGGGTATGTTACATTTTTACTCTAATTGTACGTAAATATTCCTAAAAGCATCACTATCGACACCATTTTCAAAATTTTCTTTTTTTTTATCCCTCTTCTCAGATTAAAGCCGGGATTTTATAGATTTTCTTTCTGTTAGTAGGCTTCATGTTAAGAGGAAAATTGTCCAGCTATTAAATGTTAATGCATTGCATCATATGTGTAAGGAATGTGCCGATATTTTTATTGACAAATGTCTTAATGTGATGATACATTGTTTTTAAATGAGGATAAAAGACAAATCCAACCGTAAGATTTCAGGCAGGTATGCTAAAGCTAAAAAAATAATGCATAAATGAAAGATCAAGCCATTTCACAGCAGTCCATTTCACACCTTGTTTATATGTCTAATTTCAGTCTTTGAATAATAACCTTTTAAATAATTCCTCATTCATTTATCCAGAATTGCTTTAGCAACTTCGAAGTTAACATCTCAATACCACTTTCTTTCTAGACGTAATTTTTTATCCATTTCCGTATATACATTTCCATTGATATTTGAATTTAGCGCGATTTGTTCAGGTCAAGTCACTAGGAGCGCCACCGTCGAATTGTCTCCCAGTTTAGCAAGGCGAAATCCGTAAGTGTCGTGTATTGTCTCTACTGTATTTGGAGCAGTGATTGAACGTTGCCAACGTGCCAGATTAACGGTAAATGTAAGACGTCGTATCGGCAAGTAGGGTCCCTAAACTGTATGGTTACCGACACTGAAAAAGACCCAACAGCAAGAAAAGTAACCATAAATCAATATCTTAATATTACAGGGGAGAAAGGGTAAGGTTGCACCCTTAGGGTACGTCCTTACACGGAGAGGACTTATAGACTTTCCAGTGCCAACGGGACATCAGGTTTAAACAAGGAAATGGCTGCTGGAAATCGTAGAACGTAGAGCACTAATACTATATTATGATCGAAGTCGTAGACGACACCGGACTGTCTCCCATGGGTCTCCCACAAGTTTGATTTTTTATGTTGTTTGTGTCCCTGTGTATGCCATTTTAACGATAGTGTTCTGTTCCGAGCAGCGGAAGAACAGCTGTGCTGTCGATTGCCAACTTACTCCTACTCAGTTGTCCTCAGGGGTGCCATTGGTAATTTAAATACATTCCTGAAATTATCGAAAGTTGATTAATCAATGGAATTCTGTTGGAAATTTCATACTTTTCACCATAATTTTGCACATGTAAATAGATGTATTCTTTCGTCTTTCTCTTCCTTCTCTGGTCAAAATTTTCACCAAGTTGCCGAAGATGAAACAATGGCTCATTAACGCATTATGCAATTACTTCCCGGTACGGATACAATTTAGACTTTCCTCAATAAGCAAATGTTGAAATTGATGGGTAACGAATTTATCAATGTATAAAGCTGTGTGAAAGTGGACTTTTGTGAACTGTTGCGGGGAAGCTGTAGTTTAGCCATAAGCTAACCTACATATGTTGATTATTAGTCTAACTTATGTGAGTCTTCTAAAGTGTCATATTTTCTAGATTTTTAGATATATGTAAGAAAGAAAATTGTAAGATATAGTGTGAACTCTCAAGAGAATTAAATCGGGAATATACTGAGAAAATTTCACAGCGTGTCATTGCAGGAATTTGCCATTATTTTGTCTGAATAGGTTCGCGGTCATTGACATTGACGTAGCTGTCATTTAGCCAGGCAGAAATATTAATACTCAGTCAGGATTATCATTTGGAACTGTCATTTGTGAGGATTTTTATTTTCTTTGTTTTTTCCTTATATATGTAAATTCTTTTGACATATTTGGCATTCCTTCTCATTTATCTAATTGCCGACCATGGCCTTGAAAATGACATAAGACAGGTGTGCGTCACGTACTGTAACTTTTAACGAAGAAATAGGTAGTGAGTGCAGTGACTTGCAGTACTGAAAATTGATCATTCAGGTACTAATATTTGTTATTGTCGAAATAAGTTCCTGTAAAAGGGTCAACATTTATTGATAGTGATGGGTATGTCATCTAACAGCTGACGATAGACCGCAAATTATAGCCAATTAATAGATGGATGTAAACGACTCCCCGAGTTTGTAGGAAATACCTAATTTGTATTAGTCTGTTGATGTAAATATGTAATTCATAAACACATTTTCCTTTCATTTTCAGATATTTAGATGAACCCATAACTCTGAAGGCTGGTATGCAGAAATGAATTTTTTCTTGCAATTGCGAGTTTTAATATGGAAGAATTTCACTGTAAGGAAGAGACAAAAAGTAAGTCAAATGTAGGCTGTATGTTGTCTCCAATATGTTCGTTAGCATTTAGTGTGTAAAGGCTGTGAAATTAGAAGATAACATTAAAGGGACTGTAACTTGTCCTCATTTTAATTCAACCGGTTCTCGTATGGTTCCATTCAATAGATTCCATCCCTTCATGCTAGTTTGAGATTACCTGATTTAACAGAACATACCCCCTGATTGATTATTCGTCCGACTCGTTGGCTGAATGCTCAGCGTACTGGCCTTCGGTTCAGAGGGTCCTGGGTTCTATTCCCGGCCGGGCCGGGGATTCTTCTGCCTCGGGGACTGAGTGTTTGTGTCCGTACTAGCACACTCCTCTTCATATTCAGACAACATACTACACTACCAACCACCACAAAAATACGCAATAGTGATTACACCCCTCCATATAGGGTTGGCGTCAGGAAGGGCATCCGGCCGTAAAACAGGACCAAATCCCCATCCATATATATATATATATATGTGTGACGCAGTTCGCATCCGCGACCCCACAGGTGTGGGAAAAAGTGGTAGGAAAAGAAGAAGAAGGCCCCTGATTGATTATTAATAGTACAGTTGCATCATAATGCATTCACTTTAATTTCTGTGCTAATGTTTCAGTGACATTTTCAATCTTCACTATGGATTTTGTTGTACCCTGATGACAAATAACTGGTATGGGATGTTGGGAAATTGCTTTGGAAAATAGGCCTATCTTTCTCCAAAGTAAATATTAAGAAATGCACTGAAAGAGTGGATGCATGGAAAATTCAAACCTGAATACATTGTATTAAGCTTGTTAAATGATGTTACAATCCGCCTCTGTGGTGTAGTGGTTAGCGTGATTAGCTGCCATCCCCGGAGGTCCGGGTTCGATTCCCGGCTCTCCCATCCTGGAAGTGGTTTTCCCATGGTTTCCCCACTTCTCCTCCAGGCAAATGCCGGGATGGTACCTCACTTAAGGCCACGGCCGCTTCCTTCCCTCTTCCTTGCCTGTCCCATCCAATCTTCCCATCCCTCCACAAGGCCCCTGTTCAGCATAGCAGGTGAGGTAGTGGTCATTCTCCCCAGTTGTATTCCCCGACCCAAAAGTCTGAAGCTCCAGGACACTGCCCTTGAGGCGGTAGAGGTGGGATCCCTCGCTGAGTCCAAGGGAAAAGCCAACCCTGGAGTGTAAACAGATTAAGATAGATACAAAATGATGTTACAGGTGGATAACCATTGATCCCTTATGTTGAAAACATTCTATGATTTATTTGAAATGTAAGACTCTGTGAGTAAACTGAGCATAACTACAATAAATTGTCCCATCATATGGTCACTCAACACACAATTATGAAATACATAGTTTGTCAGGCTCTTCTCTTTCCTGTCGAGCCTCCCTTGATCAGCTCTTGTTCTCTTCAAATCTTGACAGCATTAGGTTTGCGGGTTCGAGGGAGTCCTTCATGTTTACACCCTTCGTGGCTTTTCCCTTTATTTTGCTTTTTCCTTCCTGATTAGTGTTTATACAGGATGGTTGCCTATTTGTACTCCCTCTTAAAACAATGATCATCATTGCTACCACCAAATCACCAGAAGAGAGCTGATCTATGTAGATTGTGTGTGAAGATGTTTAATATTTTCTTTGTATGTTTTTTATTTTTATCCTTGTCTCTCCTCCCTAACGTTTTGTATTCTCACACTGACCAGCTTTGTAATGTAGTTGGTTAGATGCTTTTATCCAATGCTTTAAAAGACGGCAGGAATGAATGCCAGCAGATTCAATACACATTTAAGCATTTAAGACTGTCAGTAGATTTACAGGAATGTCTGGCCAGAGTTACCTGCTATGGGATGGAGTAGACTGTACATCCAGCAACTGAACATCGGATGTTGAGTGGCAGTAAATAACCTGAATCTTGGGACCAATGGCTTTGGGCAAGGAGCTCTTTCAGGTGGGTGCAGGTCCGCCAGTGGAGGAAATGTCACCGAAATACAGTACCGGTATGCAGAGTCCGTTCTCCAGGTTGGAAGTGGCCTCATTGAAATCTGGCAGCTGGTAGAGTGCACCCCGCAACTATTATAACATAATATGTTAGTTTCAGAGCTGCTATTCTTACCTAGAAATGATTCTGGAGGAGAGATGTGTTAATTACGCCTGCCGGGGACCAACCCACCCACCCCTAGAAGAATATTTACTTTTATAACCTAAAGTAATGGTCCAGGAGGCATTACATTATCTGTTGCTTCTACCAAGGATCATGGGCAATGGCCGAGATATCGAAGATTAAGACGTCATTCCCACCAATGAAGAAACAGAGATTTCGGTACCAACCACTGCAGAAGAATAAAGGCTAAAGAGGCCCGCGAAGTTTGAAAGTGTCATGGTGTTGGACAATAACTTACACTTTCTCAATTCCTCCCTTAATCTCGGGCCTTACAGTAAGAACGTAACGTATTTTTGCACATTTTTTTTCTTCTAAGGGCTTTACGTCGCACCGACACAGATAGGTCTTATGGCGACGATGGGATAGGAAAGGCTTAGGAGTTGGAAGGAAGCGGCCATGGCCTTAATTAAGGTACAGCCCCAGCATTTGCCTGGTGTGAAAATGGGAAACCACGGAAAACCATTTTCAGGGCTGCCAATAGTGGGATTCGAACCTACTATCTCCCGGATGCAAGCTCACAGCTGCGCGCCTCTACGCGCACGGCCAACTCGCCCGTTTTTTTTGCACATCTAGGGTAATCTCTGTCATGGGAACAGTGGACCCTTTGGGGCCACACTCCCTTCGAGAGGCTTTTTCCTATCGCCGTGGAGCATACTGTTCACACTGCAGCAGCAGTGTTATTCAACTTACCTCTACTTACCCCAGCGCTAGTGGAAATCTAAGTATCAAACAAAGGACAGTCACATAGTGTGCGCCACATAGTGCCCTGGCAGTTAGATATAAAATGCCTTTGGGTGTGGCAAGTCCACCGTTATAATAGTCTGTATGAAGTGTCAGATTGGATCAGGACATGAAAATCAATGATCCTCTGTCCAACCCAGGAGCTCCTTGGATAAGAATGATGGAAGAAGGAGAAATCAATATACTTGCATGTTTAAGAAATAGTTTCAGAATAACATTCTAGCATTCTAAAATCTCTTAAGACCTGTAGTAGTTAAAGTGATATTATACACACAGCATCATGATTATCTACTGACTCTACCCTGCCTTTTTATCCTTACCAAGTGAGTTGGCTGCATGATGTGAACCATGCAGTTGTAAGCTTGTATTCAAGCGACAGTGAGTTTGAACCATACCATTGGTAGCTCTGAAGATGTTTTCCCATGGTTTTCCATTTTTATATCAGGTGAAAGTTGGGGTTGTACCTCAATTAAGGCCATGGCTGCTTCCATCTCACTCCTAGCCCTTTCCTATCCCATCATCACCAATAACCTATCCAAGTTAATGCATCATTAAAAACTGGTAAAGAAATAAATAATATTTTCTATGTGCTTTCTCCTTCCTAGCTTATGGATTTGATTATTATTTTCAAATTTGGCTCTCCTTTTCCATAACATATTTGCT
The DNA here is from genome assembly GCF_040414725.1 of Anabrus simplex. Classification (NCBI taxonomy): domain Eukaryota; kingdom Metazoa; phylum Arthropoda; class Insecta; order Orthoptera; family Tettigoniidae; genus Anabrus; species Anabrus simplex. Next base: position 42,484,357 of record NC_090269.1, on the reverse strand, counting down.
AAACCACCTCCTGCATTTGGGCTGTGCTCCTAGTCTTCTAACATCTGTTGCTTAATCTTGTGTTTATCTTTCTTTCTATTTCATATTTTTCCCATCAAGACTGAAAGTCTCTTGAGAATGGCCTGATCATTATTTGTGAACACCCAAACCCCTAATAAATCTGGAAAACAGAAACAAGTTTTGGAAGATCCAGAGAGAACTGGAATATGAAGATGGCTGTGTGTGGTGGAGGTGTTGAGTTTAGATATTGCTTAAGAACGTAATCATTCACATTTTCTTATAGGGACTGTTAAATGCTGCGAGGTTGTATTCATAAGCATGCTTTGGCATATAAACAAGACAAAGTAAAGACAACAGCAACCATGAAAACAAGGTGCGCATTGAGCATGTGTGAGGATCTTTTAAAGTTGTGCCCATAAGCAACAAGAGGGAGGAAAAACAGCTTTTACCATTAAAGAGAGGCAGATGGTGTTCAAAGGCAACATGGAAACAAATTACTGAGGTTGCTTTAAGGAAAAGTGAAGTGCCATTAGATTTAGTGCAAGTACATCAAACCTACTCTTTCCAAGTCAGAGAAGCCGACTCTGAGTGAGCTTGGGAGTGCCTGTTTTACGGGCACATGTGTGGCCAGAAAAGAAGCAGTAGTATCTTTGTATTCGGAGAGATGTCCCAGGTTTGTTCTGTTTATCTATACTATTTCTTCGATTCATCTCATCCAAGGAGGGTCACCTTGATAACTTCCCTTGGAATACTGAAGCCATTTAGGTATCTTTAATGATGTTACTGCCTCAACAGTAGAGCAATGGGTACAACAAGAAGTGCCATTCTTGTACACTTTGTGGTAATTTGTTTTTACAGTTAGTTCCCAAGGTCATTCAGTTTCATTGGAAAGTAGAGATCTGACTACAGGATTGGTGTCTGCCAATTCTATGCACATAATTGGGCCATTAGTTATTTAAACCCCACGAACCTACTACGCTGACATAGCAGAGGGAGAGGTAATACTCCCATGTGGCGCGTTCCAGGTGGTGGATAGGGGGGTCCTAACCGGCTTGCCGGTGGACTTGAGGGAAATAAAATACCTCCCGTGGACCAAACACACAATCTCCTGTGGGTGAGGGACGCAGACGAAGAATTCGCCCATGTTATCCCCTGCCTGTCATAAGGGGCGACCAAGGGATGATCAAATTAGAACCATGATACTACTTGTGATTAGTACAACCACGCAGGGAACACCATGGGTCGCTTTTACTTGCGCGTAATACCACTATGTTGGGTTCCAAATAGGTTTGTGATTAGTAGCAAATGAGAGCATGACGGCTTTTACAGTACCTGTGATTAGTAGCACTATATGAGCAACACCATGGGATGAGGGAACCCATGGTTCTGGCTTGTCTATGATTAGTATCCACTATATGAGGAACACAACGGGATAGTACAAATCCCTGTGGTTAGTACCCTTATGTGATAAACACCATAGGTTTGCGTTGCCTGTAAATGGCGCCACAATGTGCGAAACAGCGTAGGTCTGTAATACATGTGCGAATTTCATTACCTGTGAGTAGTACCATAATGTGTGGAATACTGCAAGTCTATGCTACACTTGATTAGTACCGCAATATGACAAATACCTTGGTTCTGCTTTCCTAGCGATAAATACCATTGTGAGGGGCCGCTGACTTGGATTTTGGACCCTTTCGACTACAAGTATCATCGATTCAGTATTGTGCATTAGAAGCAGTCCCTTGGTCAGTAATACTATTGCTCTACGCCAGCTTTGTTGTGTGCCAGCTTCTGTGAATGTGAGGCACTGTGGATCGGTTCCACTGATCGTTTTAAATTCACATCCGTCCGTCCATCCACCCACCCTTTGGGCTATTAATTTGTCATTTCATTTTGTCTCATTTCGTACCATTAGGGCCCATTTAAACAACAAGCATCATCATCATCATCATCATCATTAATTATTTAAATCTTGTCTGGCCCCGTGGTGTAGGGGCAACGCGTCCGCCTGTTACCCGGCGGCTCCGGGTTTGATCCCCGGCTGGGTCAGGGTTTTTTAATTATAATGATTAATATCCCTGGCCTGGGGACTGGGTGTTTGTGACGTCCTTAGTCTTCCTTTCCTCACACACAACATTCCACACTACCGCCATTCCAATTATACGCAGGTTCATACAATGTGGTGCCAGTAGGCGTAAAACATCAACATGGGTCGAAACTCCAAACAAGTAGCATTTTAAAAAATTAAATCTTTTCATTTTTGAGTTGCCTGCTATTTATGTTGAGCACAAGGGAAGATTTTTCACCTCAGTTGAATGTTTTTGATTGATTCCTTCTCTCTGATTCTACTGCAGTGTCATCTGTGATAGCATTTAGCTCATTGCATGAGAGAAGGTTGTTGAGTATTTGAGATAAATTAGTCTCTGGTGATATGTTAGAATCTGTAAACTTCCTTTTATTTTGCATGAATCGTAGGCCTATAGAAACAATGTGTTACGTTAACATTTTAGTGGTATGTTTGATATGCTTTCCAGCTGTAGTTTAAGCATCTACAAAGTAGGACTGGTGGAGTGGTGTTAATATTTTTGTATTGTCATTAAAGCCTGTCAGTTTTCTTTTTCTTTCTTTCTTTTTAAATCTGCCTGGTTTTGACATGCCCCTCAACTCCACACACATTTCCAGATGTTTCTTAGTACTCCTCAGGAAGTGATCTTTTCATATCTCAAGTTCTGATTGGTTTTTTATTTTTACCTGCAGCCAGATCTTATTCTTGAACTATGATAATGGGCTTCATAGAATCTGTTTGTAGTCATCTGTTCTGGGATTGATGCTATTAGAATGGCTAAGTTGGTTACATTATCTGTGACCTAGTAGTCTTGCAAGTTGTATCTTTCCAGGTAGTACCATCTGCACCAGGAAGTCCCAGGACTGTATTTATATGCTTGTCAGCCTGTAATACCTTGAATTTAATTTGCTCCTTGCCTGAATGGTCAGCATGCTGGTCTTTCCTGTGTTTGATTCTTGACTGGGCTGAGGAATAGTGAATACATTCTTCCACTTAGGATTGGTGTGAGGAAGGGCATTTAGCCGTAAAATGGAGCTAAATCACCTCAAGTGCCAACCCTCAATAGATTGGGGAAATTGCCTAGAAGAAAAAAAAAAAGGAAAAAATGATGCTAGAATAAGCTTAATTTAGTCTTTAACTTTATTGGGGTACTTAAATCCTTTCTGGTAAGTTCCATTGCTTTAATTTCTTTCCAGTGGAGCTTTTAAGATGATGCTCTCAGATGAATATTATTTAAATACAGTTATAACACATTTTTCTGCCATCTCCTGGTGTTTTGACCAGACTTGAAAAATATGTTCTGGGATACGTGAGATCGTGGGGCTTCAGTTCAGGAAAGATTTTGCTTAGTATGATTATGAGCACTGTTTGGTGCTTAAGTCTTAGCTGTAAAATATTATCTTTAATTTCTTTACTTGCACTGTTTGTAGGTTGTAGAAGTAGGCCTAAATACCTTTCATTTCTTCACTTGCATTTTCGTGACAAACACCCTGTAGTGAATTAAAAAGGAGGAAAAACACCTTGAGTTAATTTTGTGAGATTGGTTATTGATGTAGCAGAAACTGGTGGAAAGGGGAAATTAATTTCATCTGTATTGTGTAGGACCTTATTTTACACTACTCCTGATACTAGGTACCTACTGAACAACATGGGTGGGCATATTTCACCAGAAGCTACAACTTCATATACTGTACAGTTATCACAGTAGCATACATTGTGGGTGGGGGACGCAGATGAAGAATACACCCAGAGTATCCCCTGCCTGCCAAAAGGGGCGACCAAGGGATGGTGAAATTAGAACTATGAGACTACTTGTGATTAGTATCATTACATGCAGAACATCATGGATCAATGTTACTTGCAACTAGTACTACCTTGCGAGGAAAACCATATGTCTACATTACATAGGAGTAATACTGTTATGCGAGAAACACTACGGATCTGGGCGTTACTTGTGATAAGTGTCCTCATATGTATTCCACTGGTCGGTTCCACTGTGTTCAGAACGGGCCTGCGTTACCTGTGAGTAGTACTACCATGACGAATATAAGAACAAGTGTGAGGACTCCTCAAGTTCAAGCGCGCCATGCCAGGCAGCGCTAGAGTGGGCAAGCTCCACAGTGCCGATCAGCTGGTCTCAGGAATGATGCCAGAGGAAACGAATTAATTACTCTGTAACTGATAAGTATATACAGTACATTGTCGTTTAAAAAACAGTGAGAGATTGCAATAAAATACCACGGCAGGGTACAATGGAAAAACATCATACATAACTGGAGTGTACATATACAGATGAACAACACATAACTCCCAGCATATTAAAACAAACACCCAGGACCTATTTAAAGGTAACTTGCCAACTTTCGATTAGCATTTTTAAGGCGCCTTTTGAGCGATAATATTGTCTTTTTGGCATCAGAAAGTACACTAGAATGACTCAAATTTTGATCAACATTACACTGACTTTTTAATTCCCCATTTGCTACTACACTCCTGTCTTCAATCTTCTTTCTTCTTTTCCTGATGGTGTCTAGGTTCTTTTCCTGTTGGGAGTTTCACGTGACTTAATCTCACTTGAAGGGTGTTTCGGCAAATTATGAAAAATGTAAGGCACTGCTCTTGGACGTAATTTCCATCGCACATGAGAGATATCCACTTTTTCACAATTCACTATAAAATTATATGATTTTACTATAAAATCATTAGAGAAATGAACATGCCAAATTCTGCTATTACGCATTAACTCAGTATCCTTCCATGGAATAGCTCTGGACTGAGCTCGATAGCTGCAGTCGCTTAAGTGCGGCCAGTATCCAGTATTCGGGAAATTGTAGGTTCGAACTCCACTGTCGGCAGCGCTGAAGATGGTTTTCCGTGGTTTCCCATTTTCACACCAGGCAAATGCTGGGGCTGTACCTTAATTAAGGCCACGGCCGCTTCCTTCCCAGTCCTAGCCCTTTCCTGTCCCATCGTCGCCATAAGACATATCTGTGTCGGTGCGACGTAAAGCCTATAGCAAAAAAAAAATAGCTCTGGCCCATTTTTCAAATTGATTGCTACTTTGCTACCCTTCGGAGGTGAAAAAATTCGCATATCATCGACTACTCTACCATAGCCTGACTTACAGCTAGGCACAAAACAGTACGGCATGCTGAACTATTAAATTTATCAAGCCACGTAAGGTACATACTTGAAGTACACAACACATAATGAACTGAGTTTAGGAAATGAAAGCAAAGAAATATTTCGCACAACAAGACTAACAAGTCCAAGAACATTCTTAAAGCTCCATGTGTTTCATATCAATTTTTATATATTTTCAACCAGTGCATATGTTTCCAGTGTTCCGTGTTCCATGAATACACGACAGTTTAAACCAGAAAAAAGAACTTTCTAAGTTCCAAGTATCGCATACTATGTGTGTACGTTACCATTCAAGTTGTATGTTTTGCAACCCATCGATGTGTTTTTAGGCAATCACCATTATGTGTATAATTTTTTTATTATGGTCTTATGTCAACCAATCAAGTTGTATGTAGGCAACCCTGATGATGATTGTTATCAGATTCCCCTTGATTTGATATTCAACAAGAACTGATGTTGACTCTAAGGAAGTCAAAACCGATCTTCGCCCAATAAATTTAATATATTTTACAATGTGTTGAATGGTGGAACATCCCTCAAACTCTATTATATTAGTTATACGTCAGCACGGAAATGAAAATCATAACCTATGACCATGAGTATATGTGGCCTGTGATTGGTTCTGCTAAATGAGAAACACCACGGGAATACCAGCGCCCATGATTAGTCCCTCTGTGTGAGGAACACCATGGGTCTGTGTTGCTTGTGAGTAGTGCCCTTATGTGCGAAACACTATGGGTTTTAGTTACTTGTGAGTGGTGCCATTGTGTCTACATTACCTGTGATTAGTACCACCATGCAAGAAACACCATGAGTCTGCGTTAACTGTGATTAGTACCACTATAGGAGGAACATCATGGTTCTTTACCAGTGATTAGTAGCATTATGGGGGGCCGGTGACCTGGATTTCGGACCCCTTTAGATAATACGTATCATCCCAGTAATTAAGACATTGTAAATTGAATCCACCGATTGTTTTTGTTTCATGATCGTTTTTTCATCATCATTTGTTTTAGGTTCTAGTCAGTGGATACATTTTAAAAGTTTTAATTATTGTGTCATTTTGTTGCACCTCTTACCCTTAGGGGCCGATGGCCTAGCTGTTAGGTCCCTTTAAACAACAATCATCATCATAAATTTATCCAAGTGTTTTTTTTTTTTTAAATATCTTTGTAAACTTTTAGTTTTATCTTGTATTGTTGACATTAACTGAAGATGGTCCAGACAAGGGCCAAAACATGACCTAATTTGACATGAAAACCTACAACCTGTTTTCCAGTCAATGACCGGATCAGGGATGGAATGAATGAAGCCCCCAACTTGCGGCGAGGATAGGAATTGTGCCGGCTGCTGAAGCCTATCACACTCGTCTGGGGCAATGATTAATGACTGACAGATGAAAGGAAATGATAGTGGAGTGTGTTGCTGGAAAGAAAGATGACAGGGAAAACCGGAGTACATGGAGAAAAATCTGTCCCGCCTCCGCTTTGTCCAGCACAAATCTCACATGGAGTGACCAGGGTTTGAACCATGGTATCCAGCGGTGAGAGGCCGGCGCGCTACTGCCTGCGCCACGGAGGCTCAGTTAATTTGATATTATTTTGACTATTATTATAACTAAATTAGTTGTACAGTGTTGAACAGGTGAATGTTTATTTATTAAACAAATTTCCGTGTGGACATATTTTTGTTCTAAAAATAACTACTTAATGACAAGGGTTGCCATATGGTATCTTGGATGGTAAGAGGGGGTAGATGGGCTACAGTGCAGCTGATAACCCATGAATTCACTGCTGGACAACAATGAAGTATGAGCAGCTGTACCATCCAGAACCATATCCTCGCAACGGGATGCAGAAGCAGCGGTTATCCCATTATGATACCTCCGCTCATTGCATGGATCAAAACACAAAGACTGACATAGGCAGAGGAACACTGTCTGGACATATGGAATGAGGTACCAGTTGGTACATATCAATGGCAGGATATAAATGAGTCTCGAAGCACATCAGGTAATTGGTAACTCTTGCCAGCAAGGTACACCTCAAGGTATCCTCATGTGGAGATTGTTCACGTGGGATGAAATGGGATTACAGGTACATCTAACAATGTCCCTCTCTGGTGAACAATACAGGAACCTGCTGTCTGATCATGTCCACCCATTTGCTAGCCTTTGGTACCCTGCCAGAGACCTGCCTTACAGCAAGACATTGCACCCTCTCATTGCTCCTAAATTGTGGTGGATTAGTTCAATGACACTCCACAAACATAAAGATGCTTGTTAGACCCCTAAGGTCAACAGACCTCAGTCCTATTGAGTACATCTGAGATGCCATTGAAAGGGATATGTAGGCCCCGACCCTGCTCCAAATGATTTCTGTGCATTATGGGAAACTGCGCTGTGGTTATGAATCAGTATGGCTTCCCAATGCTTCTGGTGCTTTGTGGAATCCATGCCTTGCCACGCCACATCACTGCCATCATCTGGGCGAAAGTGGGAGCTTCACGCTTCTAGCCAGGTCAGTTCCTCATTGGATGTATTTCAGATAATTATTAGCACTTCAAGAGCTGATGACAACCTTGAATGAAAGCCCCATGATGCAACTATAATATTTGCTACAATATTACCCATGACCACTGAAAGTACCAGGATATGCCTTCCTCATGTAATGTTCTCTGAGACAAATAAATATAACAAGTGGCAATGTCATTGGCTTCTCACATGATGCACGTGAGATTTTTGAAATGAAAAGTCGCATCTCTATGGTTTGGATTCCACGTAAAACAGGAATTCTAGTGGCTATGACATGGCATCAGCAGTTACATACTACTACAAGTTTCCTTTTTATGGAAATTCATTCCCATGGCCACCAATTCAGTCATTGCATTCGTCTTCTGTTGCTGTATTTTGTTTCTCTTGTGTTCCTTATTATGTCTTTGTACCTCCATCTTGGTCTTACATCTTCAAGGTGTATGATTCTTTGGTTAATTGTGGAGTTCAGCTTTCAGTCAGTCTTTTGTGCTATAAAATTACTTCAGATGCTCTAAGGCTGCACACAGATTGATCATGGATTCACAGTATCTTTGAATTTTGAAAAACAACAGAATACAGGAATAAATCATGGTAGATGAGGAAGAAATCAAGAAAAGAGAGTGATAACAGGTAATGGATATATATATATATATTGAATCTTTATACTCCCAGTCTAATGTTGTGTGTTTCTGTGTGTGTTCTTATGTCCCCACTAGGTAAGTTACTATTGCTTTCTATATTTTCCTAATCCATTGTAATACAACTTAACATTTGGTATGCAGTAGATAATGATAGTTACTGTATATTAACATCATAAATTGGCATGCAAAGGGTTTTCCATACTAATTCTGTTAAAAATGTCATTTTTAATAACACTCCAAAGATAACTTTTCAAAACCAGCCTTGAGAGGCTTAGCAGCATAGCTCAGTTGATCAGAAGAATTGTCTTTATAATTAAGTGATCTAGAATCCGCTGCACCTTTCTTGAATGATAGTTTATTTCACGGAGAAATATATATAATCATGGTGGAAGGCTGATTTGATGATAATGGTGGTGTAATATTACATAGGAACTTCAAAAAGTAAGTTATAGATGTCGTCCCACGCTAAGACCATTGTGCAACAAGAGTGGCTCATTGTCAGAAAAGAGTACATGTTCTGGGCTTCCTACAGATACAGTTCTGCTATAGTACTGATAACAGGTGTGAGTGAAATGGCGTGTCAGCTGGAAATGTACTCCAAAGTTGAAGTACATGGGACAGTACGATTTTTGTTCGCAAATCGTCTAAATTGCACAGAGATTCATTGTGAAATTGCAGTGTTATATGGACCAAATGCAATGTTGCATCCAGCCATAGTGAAATGGTGCCAACAATTTGACCAAAGCCACACAGACGTGGGTGATGCTGATTGGGAAGGAAGGCCGTCGACATCGACCACAGACGATAATGTCCTGGCAATCGAGAAAATGATTTGCATCAATCGCAGAGTGAATATCACGGATATTGCTCAACAGGTGCGCATCTCAATAGGCAGTGCTCATTTCATCATCTGAGCTTGTCTGCAGTATTGGAAATTTTGCTCAAACTTGTTTTCGCTATCACTGATGCCTGCACACAAAGACACATGGCTTATAGTGTCCCTGGACTTCCTTCAGTGTTACTCCATGGGAGGCAATGATTTTGTAAGCTGCATCATTATGGGTGATGGCCTAGGTGCCCTTTCACAACTGAAACAAAGAGAACATCTATGGAATGTAGACACACCTCCTTGCCTGTGTGGAAGAAATGCAAAGTTGTACCATCAGCAGGGAAGGTCATGGCCACCATTTTCTTCGACTGTGAAGGAGTTGTATACTCGGAGTTTATGGCAAAGGGCACAACCATTAATGCAGATTCTTACTGTGCAACACTACATTGCTGCACAATACCATAAAGAACAAGAGGCATGGAAAATTAAGCAAAGGCGTTGTTCTTCTGCATGACAAGACATTACCCCACACGGCGTGCACAACACAAGCTTTGCTTCAGCGTTTTTGATGTGGGGTATGGAAGCATCTACCATACAGTCCAGATCTTGCACCATGTGATTTCCATCTTTTTGTCCAATTTGAAAGAACATCTGGAGGGGAAGAGATTTTCCAACAATGAGGAAGTTCACACAGTGGTTCTCGAATGGCTCTGTGACCAAGGAGCGGATTTTTGCTGTTGAGAAATTAAACGATTGGTAGAATGTTCAGATCATTGTTTACAGAGACTTGGTGACTATTTTGAAAAACAGTGTCATGTACCTGTGTCACGTTGCAGTGTAGTGCAGCATTCAATAAAAGTTACTTGGCCTGCCATAATAATGTGTAACTTACTTTTTGAAGTCTCCTCGTACAAAATCCACTAATATTTCTCAGGAATGATATGGTTAATAAGCTTTTTATCCTTCATGAATCCTTGCATTTACTGATACAGAGCTATTTCATAGAAGGCACCTTGTCTCCTTGTTTTCTAAGAGGACCTTTAAGGACATTACCATGCAGGTCCAATGCCATCAAAATTAGACCTCTTAAAACACACATAGTTGTATTGCTGTGCAGCTTTAAAAAAAATAGATTTTGAGTGGATGAGGGTGAAGGAGTGCTGTTTCTCTAAGTGGAAGTGATTTTGGGTTGAAATTTAAGGCACAAGGCACCTTTGCAGTCCTGCATTGTACTTGTGATCCCTTTGGCATCTCTCTCACATGTAAATTTTTCCCCTTGTCCCAAGGTGGTGAAGTTCTTTTGAGACACACCTCCATACCTGTGTGTATCTTTTTAACTACATGCCAGCCCTCCTACCAATTTCAAATTTCTGACACTACCAGGAATCGAACCCAGGATATGGTGATGGCAGCTGATAGCTCTAACCATTACACTACAGAGATGGACCTAAACTCCTGTTCTTTTATTTCTTGAGGGGGTGCAGCTATTTTCAGGCTTACTGCTAATGGAGGTGAGGTGCATGTACCTTTTTAACCTCATAACAGCTCTCCTGTCAATCTTAAATCACTAGGAGTACCAGTTATCACACCCAGGCCTCTGAGGATGACAGCTAATAGTGCTAACCATTACATTACGGATGTGGACTCCCTCATAACATGATTATTGTTGCAACGTGCTTCAAGGTAAATCAGTATTAAATAAGGTCTTTGAAACAAAAACCCATACAGTATTTGTACCTCTTGTGTTGTCATTATAATAATAAAAAAATATTAAAAATTAAGAACTGTATATAGTTAGCGTATTTATTTTTGTTTGCAGGTCCGATGTGTTGTGGAGCTAGTGTGGCCTTTAGTTTTGTTTCTAATCCTAATGTGGGTTCGAACTCGTGGTCTCAAAGAATATGTCCACGAATGTAAGTATTCTGCATTCATTCTGTTTCCTTTTTTGTTTTAAAAGTAAATTGGAAGATGGATGTCTAATAAATTTGATAATCATTAGAATACCAATAATTGCTATTCATTTCTATAAACAAATTTTCTGATCTCTAAAATTTGGTCTCATATTGTGACAACTTTTCTTGTCAATCATGAACATCCATATAATCATTGTCAATTCTCTGGTGATTCTGCTCTACTTTGGGGAGGATTTGGTTAGTTTGAAAATACTTGAGAACTTTTTACAGTCATAGTTGAAAATTTAGTAGCATACCACCTTTTCATGAACTACTTGAGTTCTTATATATATTACCGAGATGGCTGCGTGGTAGGAGCCATATAACTGTAAGCTTTCACTTGGATGATTCTGGATTCTAACCCCACCATTGGCAGCCTGGAAGGTGGTTTTTTCTGGTTTTTCATTATCGCTCGTGGCATTTAAGACCATGGCTGCTTTCCTCCCATTCCTAGCCCATCCCTATCCTGACATCACCAAAAACCTGTCTGAGTTAGTGTGACATTAAACCACATGAATACCAAAACAAAACCCAAACTCCAGTGTTTTCTGCACGTTAGAGATCAGCGGACATCTGAATTTAATGAAAATATTCCATGATTCTAAAGAAATTTATGCTCAGATACATATAAAATTAGCTATGTGTAGTGGAAATTCAAAAGCAGAAGAGTAGGTACTGTACATAATGGAAAATTCACTGTTTTTAACATTGCACTGAAATGCATGACCCTGTTTTTCCTTCAAGAAACTCTCTATAGCATAGATTACTACTTGTTTTTGGGCTTTTCAGCCTTGAAATCAGGGATTGAGGAGTTTCTATTATCTATCTGAGAATGAATAACCCTCATTGAAAATGCCTGGAATACTTGTTAGGTACCGGTAACACTAATGAACAATCAAAATTTGATATGGTGTAATAAACTGTAAAATCTGCTCCAGAGTGTATACTGTGTAAATCTCTTCCATGTTACAATCAATCAAGTGTTACAGTGTAAATCTTGGTGCAAAAATTTTGTTCATCAAAGCAATACAAGTATGTGTGTCCAACCCTTGTCCTCTTTCTGGATGGTGTTTGGTATGAAGTGAGACAAATCTTCATAGCAGGTTTTTACGACCAGATCCCTTCCTGACATCAGCCTCATCGGAGGAGTTAATGACACAAAATGAACGACATGATATATAAGGAAGAGGGTGAAATCCGGTGCTAGCCTACTCCTATGGAATAGCACCAAGGGGTCTGCTCAAGGCTTAACGTTCCCATCTGATGGACGAATCACCATTAACAGCATCATATGCCCTCATTCCATACAAACACTGCAAAGAGGTTTGGAATTGAATCAAGGCTCTTGGCACGCAGTCTAGTGATTAGAAATTGTATACCACCACTGCAATCAATCAAATGTTACAGTATAAATCTTGGTACAAAAATTTGGTTCATCAAAGCAATACAAGTATTCTGTTTGTGAAAATTTTTTCAACCCCGGCTAACTACATTGTCAGACCATGTAGACTTGCCGCTTTAACGATCATGGGCACCAGGTGGGCTAAAAGCAATACAAGAATATCTCACAAAATTTCAGAGCACAGTAAGCATGTAATCTTAGCCTTTTATTACTTTTATCTTCACTTGACAAAAACCTGTACATAACAGAAATAAAATATGGTCATCAAAGTGGTGGATAATTTCTATTGGTTGGGATCAGCCATTAGTCGTTATGGTTCTAGTGGTCCAGAAATTTGCCAATGATTAGTGCTTGGTAGGGTTGCACTCCAAGTCTTAGAAACGATCTTCAGATCTCAGATTCTATTGAGGATAGAATGGCTTTGGCATTAGTCTTACCATAGTGACATGGTTTTGAAAGCTGGACTATAAAAAAGCTAGCCAGAAAGCACATTGATGCATTCGAGCAATCGTGCCGAAGAAGAATTTCAATCACTCAATCACTACTCAGTCACTACCGATCTGCATTTAGGGCAGTTGTCCAGGTGACAGATTCCCTATCTGTTGTTTTTCTAGCCTTTTCTTAAATGATCGCAACGAAATTGGAAATTTATTGAACACCTCCCTTCGTAAGTTATTCCAATCCCTAACTCCCCTACGTATAAACGAATATTTGCCCCAATTTGTCCTCTTGAATTCCAGCTTTATCTTCATATTGTGATCTTTCCTACTTCTAAAGACATCACTCAAACATATTCGTCTACTGATGTCATTCCACACCATTTTACATGTACCTTGGGTCACTCATGGCTGGTGCTTATAAAAATGAAGAAGGCTCTGAAGAACTCCAAAATAAATTGTTGTCGTTCAGAGCAGCACCTCAAAGATGATGCATGTATTTGTAAGTGCAATCACACTTTTACCTTTGTACAAAAATTACAAGCAATAAATAAAAAAGAACCCATTCAGTGTTCTCGCTGTAACTCTGAACTGAGGTTCTACTTAAATTATCTTGTTGCTTGTAATGCTGCACAAACATTGTACAGTATTTTGCACACATATTTATAATTTATAGCAAATGCTTGCAAACATCTCATGCACAGTATATCCAGTCATTCGAATGTTGCTGGGCTGAGTGGCTCAGATAGTTGAGGCATTAGCCTTCTGACCCCACCTTGGCAGGTTTGATCATGATTCAGTCCGGTGGTATTTGAAGGTGCTCAAATACATCAGTCTTATGTTGGTATATTTACTAGCTTGTAAAAGAACTCCTGCAGGACTGAATTATGGCACCTTGGCATCTCCAAAAACCATAAAAATAGCAATTATTATTATTATTATTATTATTATTATTATTATTATTATTATTATTATTATTATTATTATTATTATTATTATATTCTAATATTACATGACAACATGGTGAGACAAGAAATTTATTAATAGAAGATGAAGTGAGCTTCTCCTTGCTAAATTAAATGTCTGTGTTAGCTTCTAACACATGTGAATTGAAATTTCAAAATATTTCAAAATTTGGTTTGTTGTACAAAATTCAAGCTAAACATTTCACTCTATTTCCACAGGCCCAGCTCAAGAAATTTGCATTTTGTGATTTGCAGAATCATTTTTTGAAGTTCATTGCCTACAAAAGTATTTCTATGCCATCTCTTTGGAAACTGGCTGCCAAGCCACTGCTGCTCAGCTCAAAGGTCTGCAGATTATGAAATGACTCACAGTCAGCATGACTAATCCTCTTGACTTTCTAGACTGGAGCCACTGTCTCACTATCTCACTGTCAGATTGCTCCTCAGTTGTTCTCACATAGGCTGAGTAGACTACAAATCAGCTCTCAGATTCATGTAAAAATCCCTGATCTGCCCAGAAATCAAACCCAGGACTTCCAGGTTAGAGACAGGCTCGTTACTTGTAGATTGAGGGGCTGACCCACATAACTACAATATGCATCTGGTCCCCTTAATATACCTTAGTGAATAACTGAAACAAAGTTTCTTCAGCTTATCCCAGTTATTTCTGGGGTTCAAATCCCACTCTCGACAGCCCTGAAGATGGTTTTCCATGGTTTCCCCTTTTTACAGCAGGCAAATGCTGGAGCTATACCTTAATTAATGCTACAGTCTCTTCCTTCCCACTCCTAGCCATTTATTATCCCATTATTGCCACAAGACCTACCTGTGTCAGTGCAGTGAAAAAAAGGAAAAACAAACAGACTTGACAATCAATCACTACTGATCTGCATTTAGGGCAGTCGTCCAGGTGGCAGATTACCTATCTATTGTTTTCCTTACCTTTTCTTAAATGATTGCAAAGAAATTGGAAATTTATTGAATATCTCCCTTGGTAAGTTATTCCAATCCTTGACTCCTCTGCCTATAAACAAAAATTTGCCCCAATTTGTCCTCTTAAATTCCAGCTTACTCATCATATTGTGATCTTTCCTACTTTTAAAGACATCACTCAAACATATTCGTCTACTGATTTCATTCCATGCCATCTCTCCACTGACAGCTCGGAACATATAACTTATTGCAAGAAATCAGCTTCATTTTCCGTATCAAATTCTATTCACAGAGACTTACAACAATAAAACCCACCACATTGTTCATTGTTCATTTTAATTCAATTTATATTTTAAAAGTTTTTCAGAGGAACAAGGTACCTGATTATAATGTACTTAAAAACTTAGTAATTCACCTAAGCTATGTAACAGCTGAAGATGTTCATAAAAAGAACGAAACATGTACTGTATGTAATTAATTAATTTGCTAAAAAGCAAATAAAAGTATCAAAAAGGTGGAAGATTTTTATTGTTGTAAGTCTCTGTACATATCACTTAGTCGAGCAGCTCATCTCCTTTCTCCCAAGTCTTCCCAGCCCAAACTTTGCAACATTTTTGTAACTCTACTCTTTTGTCAGAAATCACCCAGAACAAATCGAGCTACTTTTCTTTGATTTTTTGCAGTTCTTGAATCAAGTAATCCTGGTGAGGGTCCCATACACTGAAACCATACTCTAGTTGGGGTCTTTTCAGAGACTTCTATGCCCTCTCCTTTACATCCTTACTGCAACCCTTAAATACCCTCGTAACCATGTGTAGAGATCTATACCCTTTATGAAGTCATATTTATGTGATCACCTCAATGAAGATCTTTCCTTATATTAACACCTGGGTACTTAACAATGATCTCCAAAATGAACTTTCACCCCATCAACACAGTAATTAAAACTGAGAGGACTTTTCCTATTTGTGAAACTCACAACCTGATTTTTAACCCCAATTATCATCATACCATTGCCCACTGTCCACCTCACAACATTATCGAGATCATTTTGCAGTTGCTCATAAACTTATTTATTACTCTGTACAAACAGCCTTATCTCTGATTCCACTTCTTTACACATATCATTGATATATATAAGAAAACATAAAGGTCCAATAATACTGCCTTGAGGAATTCCCCTCTTAATTATTACGGGGTCAGATAAAGCTTCACCTACTCTAATTCTCTGAGTGCTATTTTCTAGAAATATAGCCACACATTCAGTCACTCTTTTTTCTAGTCCAATTGCACTCATTTTTGCCAGTAATCTCCCATGATCTACCCTATCAAATGTCTTAGATAGGTCAATTGTAATATAGTCCATTGGACCTCCTGAATCCAGGATATCTGCTATATCTTGCTGGAATCCTACAAGTTGAGCTTCAGTAGAATAACCTTTCCTAAACCCAAACTGTCTTCTGTCAGACCAGTTATTAATTTTGCAAACATGTCTAATATAATCAGAAAGAATGCTTTCCCAAAGCTTACATGCAATGCTTGTCAAACTTACTGGCCTGTAATTTTCATCTTTATGTCTTATCACCTTTTCCTTTATACACAGGGGCTACTATAGCAACTCTCCATTCATTTGGTATAGCTCCTTCATGCAAACAATAATCAGATAAGTACTTCAGATATGGTACTATATCCCAACCCATTGCCTTTAGTATATCCCCATAAATCTTATCAATTCCAGCTGCTTTTCTAGTTTTCAACTTTTGTATCTTACTGTAAATGTCATTGTTATCATAGGTGAATTTTAATACTTCTTTAGTATTAGTCACCTCCTCTATCTGGACATTATCCTTGTAACCAACAATCTTCACATACTGCTGATTGAATACTTCTGCCTTTTGAAGATCGTCGCATACACACTCTCCTTGTTCATTAATGATGTCTGGAATGTCCTTCTTGGAACCTGTTTCTGCCTTAAAGTAACTGTATATACCCTTCCATTTAACACTAATATTTGTATGCCCATCAATTATGCTTGCCATTATGTTATCCTTAGCTGTCTTCTTTGCTACATTCACTTTCCTAGTAAGTTCCTTCTACTTCCACAGCCATTTCTATTTCTTTCCAGCCTTCACCTCCTCTTTAGTCTCTTTACTTCTCTGTTATAATATAGGGGATCTTTACCATTCCTTACAACCTTTAAAGGTACAAACCTATTTTCACATTCCTCAACAATTGCTTTAAACCCATCCCAGAGTCTGTTTACATTTTTATTTACAGTTTTCCACCGATCATAGCTACTTTTTAACAACTCCTTCATGCCTGTTTTATCAGCCATATGGTACTGCTTAATAGTCCTAATTTTAATACCTTCCTTTCTTTCATATTTATTTTTAACTACAACAAAAACAGCTTTATGATCACTAATACCATTTATTACTTCGGTTTCTCTGTAGAGCTCATCTGGTTTTACCAGTACCACATCCAAAATATTCTTCCCTCTAGTTGGTTCCTTCACTTTCTGAATCAGCTGCCCTTCCCATATTAACTTATTTGCTATTTGCTGTTCATGCTTCCTGTCGTTCGCATTACCTTCCCAATTGACATTTGGTAAATTGAGATCACCTGCACTCTCACATTCCTTGTCCTGATCTGTAACCCTTTCTTTATAATTGCCTTTATCACGTCATATTCTTGTTTTGTATCTTAGTCATTATCTCGTGAGCCTAGATCTTGTCAAAGTCTTTGTCACCTTCATCTCCTAAATTCTTATCTAAGATGTTATCAAGTCCTCTGTACTGTCCATAATGAGCATGTCTTACAAATTAATCTCTTCTTTCATGATAACTTTGCCTATAGTGTTGGTAATCTCACTGTTTTGTCCCCATCCCAATATCAGATAAAGAGTATATAGTTGTACCACCATAATACAGATTATTATGTGCATCATAATTTTATATGTAAAGGGAGGGATAGCACCACCAAAGGTTATGTGGTTTTAGGGAAACTGCAGAATATGATGGGAGCACCATAATGAAGTTTACAATGGATGATGTGGAATTAAGTAGTTTGCCATTGCTTTCCTCACTGGGCCAGAAAGTGATATTGCAACATGACCAGCCCTATTAATAGCACTTTTCATAACATTTAGCTGGACGCACTAATTGTGTTCCGAATGTCCACTCAGACCTTGGTAGCTTCCATACCATCACAGCCATTAATGAAACTCTTGTGGAAGCTTAATTTTGCTTTGCTTAGCAACAGACTATACTTCTGTACTTACTAACATTTATGAGATCTTAATCTTTATTGACAATGTTAGTTAGATAGTTATCGGCTTTTAGTGCCAGGAGTGTCGAAGACATTTTCGGCTCACCTGGTGCAGATCTTTCTATTTGATGCCCATGGACGACGTGCGTGTTTGGATGTGGGATGATGATGATGATGATGATGATGACAGTGTGGTAGGGAGAGAGTGAAACTAGGCATGTAGCCTACTCCTGTCAAATAACACCAAGGAGTATGCTCAGAGCTTTACATCCCAATCCGACAGACGAATCACCATCAGCAACATCATATGCCCTTACTCCATATGAAACCTGCAGAGAGGTTTGGAATTGAATCCAGGCTTTCGGCACGCAATCTAGTGATTAGAAATTGTATACCACCACCTCTCCTACCCTTCAGGCCAACATTCTCATGGTGAAATTTTTTTCAACCAACAAGACTCAAACTGGCTAACCATGGTGTCATACCATATAGAGTTGACGCTTTAACGATCGTGGCCACCAGCTGGGCTGGATAACATCAGTGATTTTGCAAATCAATCATTGCTTTGCAAGTTTGGAATGATTAATCAGTATTCTTTGAAACTGTTTCATATTTCAGGTAAAATAATAAAATATGTAGGTTTTCAGTGATTTCTCATTTTTCTACCAGGCAAATACTTGAGGGTGTAGCTTAATTAATTTTATGACTGTTTGACTGTAGTTTGTCCTAGAAATAATGTCTTGCAAAAATTATGTGGAATTATATGGGGATCTGGCCTTTGCTGGCAGGACCTAGTGTTTACAGTGCACTATGTCTTCTGGTATAGGCTTGAGCAATTTGTTACTTTCATTGATCTGTCTTGTCTTATCCTTGACTCTGACATTATAAAAGTGATTGAGGTATGAGCGATGCTACTAATGCCATTCCTTATGCAGCCAGTCCCTGCTATGAATGGTATGAAAATGTTGCTCATAGGGTCAGTTGTTGCATACATTTCAGTGCGCTTGGCAGACTGATATGTAATAGCAACTTCTGGCTTGGTGAGGAATGCAACGGGAAACTACCTCGCTCCTCATTTCCCTAGTACACCTCTTCAGCGATGCCTTGGCCATCTATGACAGCTGATGGCGGAGCTGTTGAGGATCCAACCAGCCTTCCAGCTGAGGACTGAACATACATATGGGGTTCTTCTGCAAACACCCTATGCTTGTTCAGCTTTGGGACTGTGCAGAATTCTATGCACCTGTTTGTCTTAACAGTGCCCACATAAGGCTCGTAGGTATGCAGCTTAACACCACCATGTGCACAATTTCTGGCACGAGATCCATTCGAACATCATGGTTCTCACTGCTGGCTGGCACCGGGCGAGTTGGCCATGCGCGTAGAGGCGCGTGGCTGTGAGCTTGCATCCGGGAGATAATAGGTTCGAATCCCACTGTCAGCAGCCCTGAAGATGGTTTTCCATGGTTTTCCATTTTCACACCAGGCAAATGCTGGGGCTGTACCTTAAGGCCACGACCGCTTCCTTCCAACTCCTAGGTCTTTCCTATCCCATCGTCGCCATAAGACCTATCTGTGTCGGTGCGACGTAAAGCCCCTAGCAAAAAAAAAAAAACTGCTGGCTGGAATTGCATCACCCAATGTGTGTTGATCAAGTACCCTTGTCTGTGTATTCAAAACAATCAGTAGAGTTCCTCAGCTCCAAGACCATCATGACATTCCATCATTGAGCAATAACAGATTGAAATCCCACCATACATCCTTGTGAAAGTCTCACTGTTTAAGATGCTACAACTTGAGCAGCATACAAATTGGAGATAAATTGTGGGAAGCTCAAACAGAAAATCAGTTACTTACAGTCATCTTCATAATCAAACATGTTTAATCTTGAATTGGATAAGAACAAAACACAGTAGATACAGGGAGTTGTTATTTATATGGAGAAAGGTAGCTAATCTAGAGTGTGATTGCAGAGCCTCTTGCAGACTGTTGAGTATATTACATGTGAATGCAGACTGCAGTCGTCGATTAGTGACTGGACTGATGTCTGTGTCCTTCTCCCTCTCCCTCCCTCCCTACCTCTTTCCCTCCCCTTACTCTCCCTCCCCTTACTCTCTTTCCTAAAGGTTTTCCCCATCAAATGGGATCCAGTGTTCAGCAACATTTATGCCTTTTGGCCCTGTCTAGGACGTCTTGAGGGTTGAGGTCCGCAGCATGCATTTTACATGATGTTGTCCATTGACTGCCTTGGCAGTCTCCCTCATGGTTGGGGCCCACCTAGGTGATGCTGGAAGGTCTTCTCTGAAGCAATGAAATAGATGTGAACTAGATGTCCAGCTCTGAACAGTTTTTGTATGGTTGTGCTATCCTTATCATTAATGTTTATTTGATTTGATATTTATGTATATCAGTTATTATGTAAATGTCATATGCTAAATAATTACCCAGTCTTAACCCTTTCCTATCTCCAGTATTGCTGGGAACCTAGCTATGACATTGTGATATTAAACAAATAAGGGGAAAAAAAAAAACTTTCCATCATAATTGTTTAGTGCAAATACAAGTGTTTGAGTTTTCTTTTATTATCATATAGTTTGAAGTGTCATTCCTGTGACGTGTTTTCAAGAAAGGCGAAGAAATTTGTTTGTGTTCTAAAATTTATTGTAATATGTTTTTTTAATTTAATTCAGAGACATCAAGAAGTTTCGAGCTAGGAAGAATGATGTTAAGTTTTAATTTGGACAGGAAAAGGAGGTTAATTATGATTGGACAAAATTACTACTACTATTATTAAGATTTATTGTAATTTTGAAATGTGTTTGAAAAATTTAAAAGGGTCTTTATTTTTGAGGCAACCTATACCGCGCATGCGGTTTCTGCTGATGAAAACTTTTGTGTCAAAAAAGAAATGTTCGAGAACTTGTGAAAGACTTTATCATCAAAAATGTACTTCTTATTGGTCACAATAAGAACTATTTTAATTGGTCGGATTACAACCATGGTAATTGGTGAAAATTTATGTCTGAATAGGAAACATGCATGATCTGGGGTTTTAATTAAAAATATGCTAATCTGATTCAAAATTTCATGCAGAATTCAAAAATGTGATCAGAATGTACAAATAATAACTCCAAACATGATAAAAATCTAAATTAAAGTATGAAAATGTCATGTGACGCAAGTACGCGATCTCATTGGTCTGACGTCATCGTACAGGTTGACTGAAATAACACACAGTGTGCTGTGAAAAGCAGGATACACTTTGCATATTTCTACTTTATGTTAGTGTCTGGTATAGTTAAATTCGAGGTCTATACATTGGATAATAATCTGAGTGGTATATTTTAGACTTAAAATGAATCCTGCGCAGACAGTGAGGCAGAAAACTTATAAATGGTGTATAGTTCCGATGTGCAATAGCACATCGCATACCATCCCAAACAAATTTATAAATGTTCCAAAGATGCTAAAACTAGGGAGAAGTGGATTTTGGCGAGCTGGAGAAATGCTGGTGATAAATCGGAAAAGTCTACAGTTTTTTTTTTTTAAAGATCATTTTAACGTAAGTTGAATTTGTTTGAATTTTCTATCACTTTTCCATGTCAGCTGTTCTAGTGGTAAAACTTTAAATTTTAATGTATGATGCTTTAATTAAATGCTTCAATTACATCTTGGAATATGAAAGTAATGAACAGTGCATTAATTAATGCTGATTATTAAAGTATTCTCCAAACCTAACCTATGTTTTGGGTGATCCATGTCAAGGTAATAAATCAAAGGGGTTATGAACCATATTGACAGCTCTAATTATACCAATTTATCTTGACATGCGACAGTTATTTATGTCTTTATTGAAGAGGCTACATTTGTAAAGAAATTTAGGCTATAGCTAAATACTCTATAATATAGCAAAAAATAGGCGTGTACATCATGAAAGAAAACAACGTGAATTTAGCAAATGTATATCTCTACACAAAACCCATGCTTGTCTGTTGGGGTCTTATAAGTTAACAATGCTCAATTATAATAATTACCATAATATTAATGAAATAAATAACATAATTGCACACAGGTGAAAATAGTGATGCTGGTGTTTAAAATATTATATCCAACTCAGCCTTAGTTTTAGATTGTACAAGCCAAGTCAATAAACCGAAAGGTAAAAATACCGGGCGAGTTGCCGTGCAGTTAGGAGCGTGCAGCTGTGAGCAAGCATCCGGGAGATAGTGGGTTCGAACCTTACTGTCGGCAGCCCTGAAGATGATTTTCCGTGGTTTCCCATTTTCACACCAGTTAAGGCCACGGCCGCTTCCTTCCCATTCCTAGGCCTTTCCTGTCCCATCGTTGCCATAAGACCTATGTGTGACGGTGCGACGTAAAAAAAAAAAAAAAAAAGAAGGAAAAGTCACAGCACCCGAAGACATTCCTGTATTGAACGACTAAAATGTCACCAAGAAACTTTTCTTGCGTGATATGCTCAGCTTGTTAAAAGCCAAATGCAATTAATGTTACTTGGCTTTACGCCCCGCTAACTACTTCTACGGTTTTCGGAGACGCCGATGTGCAGGAATTTAGTCCTGCAGGAGTTCTTTTACATGCCAGTAAATCTACCGACACGACGGTGACGTATTTGAGCACCTTCAACTATCACCGGACTGAACCAGGATCGAACCTGCTAAGTTGGGGTCAGAAGGCCAACCGTCTGAACCACTCAGCCCGACTTGTGAAAACTAGACGAAGTCATATTTATCTTTATCATGTTTAACTTTTTCCCTCCACTATAAATATATATTTTTTCGGGAATGATAGATTATAGACCTATAGTACTATGATCTTTCTTTCTTAATCAGGTTATCCTTCAGGGTCGGTTTTTCCCTCGGACTCAGCGAGGGATTTCACCTCTACTGCTTCAAGGGCAGTGTCCTGGAGCGTGAGACTTTGGGTATGGTGATACAACTGGTGAGGAGGGCCATTACCTCGCCCAGGCGGCCTCACCTGCTATGCTCAACAGGGGCCTTGTTGGAGGATGGGAAGATCGGAGGGGATGGACAAGGAAGAGGGAAGAAAACAACCATGGCCTTAGGTGCCTGGAGGAGAAGTGGGAAAATACGAAAAACCACTTTGAGGATGTCTGAGGTGGGATTCGAAACCCTTCTACTCAGTTGACCTCCCGAGGCTAAGTAGACCCCGTTCCAGCCCTCGTACTATTTGTGTTCAACTTTCATGGCAGAGCCGGGAATCGAAACCAGGCCTCTGGGGGTGGTAGCTAATCACATTAACCACTACACCACAAGAGGCGGACTAGTACTATAATGCTACCTATATGTTTTTGTTAGTGCTGAAATCCGATTTCTTACTTTACTAATGTTGAAAGCCCGAAAATGTAATGTTATTCTTTAATATGGGAATCAGTCTAGAAGGAAATGTTGAAAGTGATGTGATTTCTATCCAGTTACGTTGTTGTCCTAATACTAAGAGTTACAGTACATTCCACGTATATGAAAGATGCCACTTACAAACTTGCTTTTTATCCGCGAATTTCTGCGGCCACAAAAGTCACTATTTTTCAAGAATGATGACATCTACACATGGTAGATTGTCTGACTGTGCTGTTTTGAATCTTTCTTCTGTCATTTTGAAGTTATTCGCTATCACGAATAATAAACAATCGGCTTTTAGTAACGGCTGATGCACAATGGCTGGTAGAGCTGCATGCGGTACTGGATCGTGACGTCACAGCGCGCCGCTTACGACAGAGGCCGTTTCACTCGCCTTGTGGAAAGGCACTTTTAAATATTTTTTTAATGGTAGAAAACAAGGCAACTTACCACAATGTAATACGTTTACGTACTATTTCATTGGTGTACTTTTCCAAAAAAAATATTTTTGAAAATTATGCATGTTCCCTATTGTAGCAAGCTTCTCTGATTGGCTTTTTGCGTGTTTCTCAATATCTGGCCTTTGGCTCCTTGGTGGGAGCAGGGCTCTTGCCCCGTCTTTGGTTTTTGTACGGCTTAACAGCCGGATGCAATCCAGGTGTCGTCCCGTCAGCGAGCTCTAGGCACCTCAGGGTAAGCATGTTTTCTCTTCTCGAACTTTAGATTAATATGTAAATTACCTTTCAGATCCGGGGTTTACCTTAGACCTTGGCTTTAGCCACCTTTCTTGTAGTACCTTAGCTCTGCAGCTAGTCATATAATTTGATTTTGGAGGCAATTCCCTTTCCTTTAATTAACATACAGTATTTGGTTGTTTACATGTAAAACTAATTTTCCTCCAGGAATGCCTCCCATAATTTCGTTTCGATTTAGTGCACACGTGTTTGAGCTATGCGTCTTTCACTGAAGCGTTTTAGGAAAGGCAACAACTCCAAAAGCCTCTGCATTAAGTTTTAAATTCTCGATTTTTAATTCTCCTTGTAAATCAAATTGTAAAGTAGATTCCATTTTCTTCAATGTAACTTTAAAAAATTACCATCTGTAATTAGGATTCCGCTGGTTACGTTTCATCATGCACTTGTGTGAAGAGTATTGTGTTTTCAGGTTAAATACGCCTTTAAAGAAAAGTAAAGTAGAAATGTTTTAGTAATTGATGTGTGGCAGCACAGATTCCTGTAATGTTATTTTTGTGTGTTCTGAAAGCCATGGATGTGAACCTCGTGGCTCATTTATATTACTTTTTGTTACACTTTTATTGCCAATGTTACTTTTGTTTTTATTCACTGTTGTTCTGTTCTCATGTTATGCCTTCTTTTAATTTGTCAGTAAATGTGGACTGAAGGGTAATCGCATTAACGTTTCTTTCCCTACAACATCAAGTAATACTCCATCCTCTTAGGGATCGCAGCCTATTTTCCTACATCGTTCACTAGTTGTGATGTTGGTAATCCTGTTTGTCTTGGTATCTAGCAACGTGTGTTTCCAAAACTTGCGATGGTAGTAACTGTTGTCTTGTAACATTATTATTGATTTAAAGGTGTTCTTTTCATTAATGTTGCCTGTTTTGGGGTGACAGTTCCTGTCTTCATCTTCCCTTATGGGTGGGGGAGATAGAATTACACCCACGGTATCCTCTGCCTGTTGTCAAATGCGACTAAATGGGTCCTGGGGGCCTCTTAACTTGGGAGTGTGGGTTGGTGACTACAGGGCCCTTAGCTGAGTCCTGGCAATCCTTCCACTTATTTGTGTCAGGGTCCTCACTTTCAGCTATCCTATCTGACCTCTCTTGGTCAACTCTTGTTCTTTTCTGACCCCGATGGTATTACATGTGGAGGTCTAGGGAATCTTTCATTTTCAAGCCCTTCATGACCCTTCCTTTTCTTTTGGTGATACCTTCATTCTTTGAAGTGTCAGACCTCTTCAATTTTCCTTCCGGTTAGTATTGAGAGAGGATGGTTACCCAGTTGTACTTTCTTGTAAAACCACCACCACCACTCATTGGTGGGAAAAGATTTCACCTTCAGGATGTTGGTCGGCAGGGTCGAAGTGATGGTAGAACATTTTTAATCGCCTCTCTCTGCAGTGTTCAGATGGAGTGAGAGCATGTGACACTGTTGATGGCCACACACCATTACAGCATCACTACAGATTCATCTGTTTCTTAAAATCACATAACTTAGCTGATTTGATTGGGAGTTGGTCCTTGTAAAGCAGTTGAATAGAAAGAGTGATTCCTTTTTTTTCTCTTCAGAATGCAGTAAAACTCCCACATGTATCCTACCACTTTCAAAATAAACTTTCAACTTACTAGTTCATGTTCAGTACATACAGTAAATATCAAAGAGATGTAAAAAAAATTACCAACCAGACACCGATGGAATCCAAATTGCTTTTCATAATGTATGTGCTGCAAGATAGTATATCTCCAAAAATATTATCACATAGGAGGTTTTGTCCCGGCAATGACGATATATTATCAACTGGCATAAAGAAGTAAAAATGGAATATTTTGTAGTTGGGGCCTTTTCATATAAGATGCTTCAGTTGTATCAGTGCATGTATCTGAGTTCAACATGTTTACCCCAGACCATTTTACTAGTCGTGGAAGATGAGTGCTACTTTAAAGTCAGGCAGGGTGCAGCACTTAACCTATGTTCCTCCAAACTCTGACATCATGATTACCTGCTCCCCCAGAAAAGCATTGCCCATAATATTTCATGTTGCTCTCTGCTGACAACATTGGAAAAGAAGGTGACAGTTTTGAATTGTCATTTGCACAAAGATCTTCTTCTTCTTCTTCGTCTTCTTCGATTCTCAATTTACGGGTTGATTTTCAGCAGTCTTTCATCTTTCTCTTTCAGTTCCATGTAGTTTGCACAATTCATACCTGACATGATTTGGCTCATGTGTTCCAGAAGGGGCCTTCCTCACCGATTTTGCCCTTCTATGCAGCCCTATGCTATTGTTATAATTGTGTTATTGCACAGCAGATGGCCTACCAATCGGTCTCGTCTAATCTGAATCTGTGCCAATTACCGTGATGCAATGATTTTGTAATTGCTTTCTTTTGTGTAAACCATACATAACATTGAATTTGATCGAACAGTTTCTCAGTGTTCAAATTTCTATGTTGATGAGTGTGTATGTCATGTTATGTATGCAATTTCTGAGAAGTTTTATTTATTTTTCAGGTCATTTTCAACAAAAAGCAATGCCTTCTGCTGGCACAAGTGCCTTCCTACAAAGCTTCTTGTGCACCCTGAATAATACTTGTCATAGAACAGTACAAGCTGCCTCAGGAACCTCTGAAAATGCTGTGAATGGCTCTTTGTAAGTTATTGTTTGCGAACATGTTATTGTTTCAATATTTGTTTCAGTTCTAAAGTCTTAATTAACATAAGTCATTGTATGCATGTGTGGACATTCTACTGTATATTGAGACCATATGGTAGAGCCCTGACTGAACTCCTGTCAGACAAAATTCTCGCTTTTCAATGTCTCTGAAAACAGTAAAAGTACTTCAACCATTATTATTATTATTATTATTATTATTATTATTATTATTATTATTATTATTATTATTATTATTATTATTATTATAATAATAAACTGTACAACCAATGGAAAATATATAACAAAGGACAAAACATGGTCCCAGTGTGATAGATTTGGACTCTATAGACGACTTCCTATCGAGCACGGTGCTTGGAAAAATAGATGCTGCGTTGGTTCCTTAATGTGAAGACTCTCTTTAGAAATGGCGAACCACAATGGAAGGGTCTAAGAAGACCACAGATCATGGCAGAAGAACAAACTTATGTGGTTGCTGACCAATAGTTAGCCACTTTCAGGAACTCGGATGTTGCTTGCATGAGGTCTTCCATAGTACATGAAGTTGGACACAGTTTGCTTTGGAGAAGATGAGGTGTTGTCTGTGGAGAACCACAATCACATAACGGTGAGTCTAAGTGAAAACCTCACTTCAAGAGGTTAGTTTTGCATCTTGTAACACCTGAGCACAATCTATTGAGAGATTTCAACGTTAGCCAACCTTCTGTATGACCAGGAGGGAGTTCTTTGATTGGTATCAGCCATTCTTCTGAGCATTTGAACCTCCCTCATCATTTACAAATTCAGGCACCACATTGTTCCAAGCTGATTCTTTCTGCTTGATATTGAAGCAGTGCTTCTTAAAGGTGAGAGCACAATCCAAGCTCACTCCCAAGTACTTTGGGGTTGCATAGTAAATCAACATCGATTCCTTTCAGGGAGATATGGAGTGATCTAGAAGCTTCTCTGTTCTTAAGATGAAAAGCGCTTAGTCCATCAAAAATGAGATTCACCAACATGCAAATATTGTTCAGTCATCATGGTTGACAATGACTGTAATAGTGGTGGTTTTCATGATTGGTTTTTATAAGGTGCAAATTGCATAGTCATCAATTCATGACTGTCAAATTGATAAAGAGAATCTAAAGGCAAGTCTAAATTTTGTCTTCTTATGCTGCTCTTAACTGATTCAATCCACCTTGTTTTAGGTCTTCCTCTTGCTCTGTTGCCCTCACACTTTGCCTCCAGCATCTTTCTTGGAATACTTCTATTCTCCTCCATTCTCTTTACATGTCCAAACCACCTTAGTTTATTCTTTTCAGCTTTCTCATTTAGCTTTTCTATCTCAACTTCCTTCCTAACATCTTCATTTCTCACTCTGTATTTCCTTGTCTTTCCTATCATACTTCTTAGGAATTTCATCTCACCGGCTTGAATCCTACTCTCTTGCCTGCTAGTCAAAGTCCAAGTCTCAGCTGCGTAAGTCCATATGGGTGCATAGTACATTTTGTACATTATCTCTTTACTTTTCCTTTGTACTTCTTTACTCCAAACAAATTTTCTTATACTTTTGCATTATTCTGCTGTACCCTCCTGCTATTCTCCATGTCCACCCTAGCATTTTGCATTAATTCACTTCCTTGGTATTTAAAGCTGCGCACAATATCCAGACTCGTGACTTCCAATTTTCAGAGTGGCCTTTCCTTGCCTTTCCCTTCTCGACACCACCATAGTCTTCCTTTTCTCTGTACTGATTTTCATGCCATACTTCAGTACATCTAGTTGTTGTTGCACTTCTTTGCTGTTCTTTCCCTAGATCATAACATCTTCTGCAAATAGCAGTACTTTGTCTTAATCTCTTTATCTCCATAGGCTTCCTTTGTTTCCTTTACAATTTCATACATGCCCATAATAAACAAAATAGGTGACAGCACACTCCTCTGTCTTAGTCCAGTCTTATTCCTAAACCATTCTGTTTTTCCAACTGGGGTCAGTACTCTGCTAACACAGTTGTTGTACATTGCTTGCACCATTTCTAACATTTCTCTTCCGAGTCTCTTTTTACCCATGATTCACCATACCTTCTGTCTGGGGGCACTATCATATGCCTTTTGTTTATCTATAAAAGTCATGACCAAATCCTTTCCATATTCCTAGTTCTTTTCCATCAGCTGTCTCATGCTAAAGATTGGGTCCACTGTAGATCTTCCACTCCTGAA
This sequence comes from Anabrus simplex, assembly GCF_040414725.1. Classification (NCBI taxonomy): domain Eukaryota; kingdom Metazoa; phylum Arthropoda; class Insecta; order Orthoptera; family Tettigoniidae; genus Anabrus; species Anabrus simplex. Next base: position 42,455,199 of record NC_090269.1, on the reverse strand, counting down.
GCCATATTGTTCCTCTAGTAACTCCCCTTCAATTTTTCTTCTCATTCGTCTTTCTTATATCCTTTCCAGTATTTTAACTACCTGTGATATAAGTGTGATTTGTGATTCCTCTATAGCTGCCACAAACTTTTTTGTCCTCTTTCTTAAACACTGGTATTATTGTCCCCTTTTTCCAGTCTTCTGGTACATATCCGTGTTTTCACATACACTTTAGTAGTCGGTACAACCATTGCATACCAACAGGTCCAGCAGCCTTTATCATTTCCACACTGATTTCATCCATCCTTGTTGCTTTTCCCATCTTTTGTATTGCTAACTGTACCTCCCGCAGTGTTATATCATCCTCTGTTGTTGAGGCCTCACACTGTATTGCTTCTATCTCCCCTGTACAGTTGTTCACATTCAATAGCTGATCAAAATACTCCTTCCATGTTCTCTTTATCTCTTCTGAGTGTGTTAACAATTCCCCATTTTCCTTTTTCACTAGCTTTGTGGTGGGGGTTGTAGTAAGGATGTAAAGGAGAGAGCATATTTGTCTCTGGTGAGACCCCAACTAGAGTATGGTTCCAGTGTATGGGACCTTCACCAGGATTACTTGATTCAAGAACTGGAAAAAATCCAGAGAAAAGCAGCTTGATTTGTTCTGGGCGATTTCCGACAAAAGAGTAGCGTTGCAAAAATGTTGCAAAGTTTGGGCTGGGAGAAAGGAGACGAGCTGCTCAACTAAGTGGTATGTTCTGAGCTGTCAGTGGAGAGTTGGCGTGGGAGGACATCAGTAGACAAATAAGTTTGAGTGGTGTCTTTAAAAGTAGGAAAGATCACAATATGAAGATGAAGTTGGAATTCAAGAGGACAAATTGGGGCAAATATTCATTTATACGAAAGGGAGTTAGGGATTGGAATAACTTACTAAGGGAGATGTTCAATAAATTTCAAATTTCTTTGCAGTCATTTAAGAAAATGTTAGGAAAATAAGAGATAGGGAATCTGTCACCTGGGCGACTGCCCTAAATGCAGATCAGTAGTGATTGATTGATTGATTTCTGTCCTTTTACTTCTTATAAATCCATACAGCACCCTTTTACTGCCACTTACATCCGTTTCCATTTTTTGTGTAAATTCTTTCCAACTCTTCTTCTTTTCTTCTCCTACCACCTTCTTACATCTCCATTTGCTGTTGAGATACTTCCTTTTGCTTTGTTCTGTTTGATGTCTGTTCCATTCTCGCCAGGCTGTCTTCTTTTCTTTCACCACTTTCCTCACTCCATCATTCCACTGCGGTGTCTCCTTTTCTTTCAATGTTGTAGATGTCCTGCCACAAGCACACTCTGCTGCACTAACAAATGCCTTTTTTTAAAGTGGCCCACTCCTCTTCTACATTTTCCACTTCAGTAACTGGGATTTGTTGTTTCAATCTCTCCTGTAAATTCTCCTTTGCATTTTTGTCTTTCAATTTCCATACTTTTAGTTTGCTTTTTCTTATCTCTTTCAGTTTTTCCATTTTTCCCAATTGTAATTTTGCCACCACAACTCTGTGATTCCCATCAAATGCTTCTCCTGGTAAAACTTCCTGCGATTAGTCCTTTCCACCAAAAAGTAGTCAATTACTGATTTTGTTCTTCTGTCACCCCACCCATATCACGTAATTTTCCTGCTGTTTTTCTTTCGAAACTATGTATTCCCCACTATAAGTCCGTTCCTTTCACAGAAGTCCACTAGTTCCTCTCCTTTGTGATTCTTTTTCCCATATCCATATGATCCAATGACTTCTTCCTTTCCTTGTCTCTCTGTTCCGGCCTGTACATTATGATCTCCCATAATAACCACTTCCACGCCTGAAATTTCTCTTTCTGCTTTCCCCAAGAATCCTTCAGTTTCTTCTTTCCTGTTTCCTGTCTGTGGTGCGTGCACTTGTATGAAACCCATCACTTCATTCTTCATCTTTAGTCTAATCATTATTCTGTCACTAACACATTCTACCACTTCAACATACTCCTCCAATTGCTTCAAAATGATTAGTCCCACTCCATTTATTGCCTCTTGGACACCACTCCAATATAATGTGTATCCTTTCCTCAATTTCTCCCTTTCGTTACCTTTCCATTTCACTTCACTCAGCCCTATCATTTCCACCTTCTCCTTCTCCATGAAATATGCTACATACTTCCTCTGCCTTTGTTGTAGTTGTAGCATTTCAGAAATTATTGTTTACTTATGAAACTTAAAAGCATTAATATTTGTGTCCTTGTTCTCTTTCCAGACTTCTTTTTACGCTACAAGACTTAGAAAAAGCTGTGATTGATGATATGCCACTGTGGAATAGTGCAAATGTTAACAGTATTAGTAATGATATTAAAGACTTCTCAAATTTATTGTTGGGTATAGTCACTAAGCAGAACGATCTAACTGGTAAGCTACTTCATTTTTGATAGAAACAATATGCCAGTACACATTAAACCCATCAAGAGTTATAAATCACTAAAAATAATTGTTGTTTTCATTTGTTCAACATTAAATGTCATAAAGCTCTCTCTGTGGATAAGTTGTAGAGTGCCAGCTTCTGGATCACAAGAGAGCGGGTTCAATCCTGGCAGAGGTAGTTGGATTTTTAAGGGTGGGAAAAAGTCTATTAGACACTCCAGACATGTCAGCATGTAAAAGATCTGGTATTTACCCAACAAATACAGCCATAGATGCCCAAGAGAGATTCAGTTTTATCTGCCATTTAGTAGGCCTAGAGTAAAACTGAACATCAAAATTGATGAGCAGACAGCCAGATGGCATCACATTAAAATGTCTCCTCAGGGTAGCTGAGGACATACGATTATACGATTATTTTCCTTTTTTACAATTGTTTTGGCCATCTATGGACCACGCTTAGCTTATGCTTCTGCTTCTCGGCTTCCTGTCTCTTCTGCTCCCAAAACCTCTTCATATTTTGACTTCTAGCCTCCGTCTGTCAGTCTGTCAAAGTTCGTTGTTGCTTCTCTGGTTTCTGAAATTCCCTCTGTCTGTCAACTATTTTCCGGAATTTGTTTCTGTCCAACATGCTTTCGGTGTTTAGACCTGGTTCAGCAAGATCTTTAATAACTTCTTTCATCCAGGTTGTGGTGCTCTTGCATTTCCTAGTGTACTCCCATATCCTCTTTGTCAATCTGTCGTTACTCATCCGATGAACAAACTTCAGTCGTCTCTTTCTCATTTCATCAGTCATTTCATTATTTTTGTACAGTTCTTTATTCCTCCTTTTCTTCCAGATGACACCTGTCTTCCTAGGACTAATATGTTATGTAAATTTTTCTTTTCTATCTTCCTCTGTTCGTCTGTTTTTCTGTTGTGGGTTAGACATTCCCGATGCATACAGTGTTGCTGGCCTTATTACTGTATTGTAGTGTCTTAATTTTGTTCTTATCAACAATGATTATTTGTTGTATACATTTTGTGTGAGTTTGTAAGCTAATTCCATTTTCCTGATCCTATTCTTATTCGCTTCATTATCAACACCATTGAACTGTACCCACTCACCAAGATACTTGAATTTGGATACTTTCTTTATCTTACCGTATTCCATTTCCCAATCTGTCAACGTCTTCATTAATTGAGTCTTATCACATGATATTTTCAGTCCTGCCTTTCTTGCATTTTCCTTGAGCTTGTGTAACATCTTATTACCTTGATCTTCTGTTTTGCGTAAGATCACTATATCATCGGCAAAAGCGAAACAATCCATGTTCAGGTTGTCTTTCTTGTAACCTAGCTGTACACCACTCATGCCTTCCTTTTGAGATTCTGTTCTCCATTCTCTAATTATTTTCTCTACGACCAGGTTGAACAGTATCGGTGAAAGGCTATCATCCTGTCTTAATCCCGTCTTGACCTCAAATGGTTCTGATACTTCTCCTTGGAACCTTACTTGAGATGTAGTGTTGATGAGTGTTTCTTTGATCAGAGATCTGTTGATTGAGTCATACGCCTTCTGAAAATCTATAAATGCCATGATTACTGGTTTACTTTTAAGTTTTCTAATCTTTATCATGGATTTGAGGATGTAAATTTGTTCAACACATGATATTCCCTTTTTAAACCCTGCTTGGTATTCATCAATTTGGTCTGCTGTCTGTTCTTCCACTCTGTTTAACAGAAGTTTTGATATGATCTTATATATGATACATAGTACGGAAATTCCTCTATAGTTGTTCACATCTTTAGGGTTTTCTTTTCTGTGAATGGGAGATATAATTGCAGTCTTTCAATCTTCGGGTATCTTTTCCTTTTCCCGAATCTCTTGCATAAGATTGATCATGTTTGCTAGCATGTTTACACCTCCCAACTTTTATCATTTCAATAGATATCTAGTCTCCTCCAGTTGCTTTGTCATTCTTCAGCTCCATGACTGCTCTTTCTACTTCTCCTGGTGTGATGTCCTTTGGTTGTTTATACTCCTGAGGTGTAGCTCCTTAAATATTCAGCTAGAAGAACACAGTTTTCTGTGTTGTTTAATGCCACTCTGCCTTGTCGATCACAGAAAGTTAATCGCCTCATTCTGTACCCTTGTAATCTACTATTGAATACTCTGTAAAAGTCTCTTGTGTTGTTCTTACTAAAAATTTTCTTCTAGTTGGTCAAGTTCAGCTTTATCCACTTTTCTTTTAACCTTTCGGATTACTCCTGCAGTTCGTTTCCTAGTTTCTGTGAAGTGATTCCGGTTGTTTTCTGTCTTATTGCTGTTCCACTTCTTCCAAGCGTTTCGTCTATTTTCATGCTCTGTTTCACACTCGGGGTTCCACCATCTATGCTTTCTACTTCTTTGTCCCTCTTCCTGAGCCGCTTGTGTCATGTTTTGTCATATGTTGTCCCACGTGTTATATCTCTCTATCTTTTCCTGGTATTTTATTATCAAGTTGCTTTTTGGCTGGGTCTTATCTATTCATTTCTGGATGTTTCCTCTTGTTGTATGCACATTTCTGTTGGGTTAGAACTTCACCTTTATCTCTGAAAAATAGTGATCTGATTCTATAGCACTGTCTTTTCTGACTTTTACATTGAGTATCTCCTTTATATTCCTTTTACTGATAGCAACATGATCCAATTGGTATTCTCCTAATTCAGTGTTTGAAGATGCCCATGTTGTCTTCTTTTGTGGTAGTCATTTGAAATGTGTTGACATTAGCTTCAGTTCAAATTGTCGACAAGTTTATAAGTCTTTCCCCATTTCTGTTGATGCGCCTATGTGCTGAAAACTTACCTATTATTTTTCAGTGTGTATTCTCTGCCAGTCTCTGCATTGAAATCTCCTTGACCTGATTTTGTGAAATCTTGGACTCAGTATCTTCAAGTTGTTCCCAAAAATTTTCAACCTCCTCTGGATTCATTTTGTTTTTTATATTTGTAGGTGCATGACCATTCAATTTCCTCCTCGCCTCGATGAGATTGCCTGTGTCTAGGATTGTCAGTGCCACTCTGTCGTTTGCCTCCCTTCGAACTGGAACAGATTCCCTCGCTTCCTCCAGCTCACCCTAGGCTCGTAGAGGTTGTTTCACTACTCACTGCTCTGTTGCATGGACCGTGTTTGGAGGGGTGTTCCTCAGCAAGTACACTGCGGTTTCCTCCTCCTCATGACGGGATTGCTTTGTGACTGGTGTCATGTCATGCCCTTTACAGAAAAGTGATGTTTTGGAGAGGAATAGTGTATTTGTGTGAAGTTCAGCAATAGTAAGACATGGATGAACTTTTCTATGAATGCTTGTTAATATTTTCAGATTAGGGAAATATATGAGATTAATAATTATTTCAATTTATTTCTAATCCAGGACTCATAAGAATGAAAAACATCTTTCCAAATGAAAAGGCTATTAAAGAACAAATTAAACAAGAAGATATTCACCTGAGTGATGAATCCATGCATACCCTTTTAAATGGTGAAATTGCTCTGCAGAATATGTCATTGGTAAGTGATCTCTCTCTTAAATATATATATATATATATGTGGTTGTGTGACTGCTGGACTCTGAATATTTACTTTTTCTCAAAATATTGCTGTACTGTATGTTGTTTTATCATATGCTATACACTTATGTGGTGAACAAATGTACTTTCACTGAAAAAGTTGGTCATGCAGCTGTTAGCTTGTATTGAAAGTCATAGTAAACCCTATTGACTAAGTTGACTTTTAGTCACACTGTCAGTAGTATTTATTACATTTTAATTATGGATTGTCTGATTGAATGTTACGTTTTATTTAGGCCCTGAAGATGGTTTTTCATGGTTTCACATTTTCACACCAGGTTAGTGCCAGGGCTGTATACTAATCAAGGCTATGAATGCTACCTTCTCATTCCTGGTCTTTTCCCATCGCACTGTTGCTGCAAACCCAAATTATTTAGTGCAACAGTAAGCAAATATGAAAACTACTCTGGAAGTATAAAAAAATTAAATTAATAAAAGGACAAGTTATTTGCACTGGCTGTGCCAAGCAGTTTTAGCAACTTGGGAGCTAGAGTGGGTAGCTAACTGCACCCAGCAATTAAAAGAACAACTATTGTGTGGCAGTTCTTGTCCTGATTTTCATGGTGGGAGGCTATTCTTTTATGTAAGTTAATGATAGATGTTGGACAAATTCATTCATTCAACACCCTCCCCATCTTGTTACCTTCCCAGAGTCCAGCTGCAGAGTCAATTTCACAGTGACCCAGTTTCTAAATTGTGTAGATCTCTGACATTTGAAGAAACCTTAATATCTGATGTAGATGCTCAGACTCATTCTTGCTGATGACAAGATTGTTGTTGATTTTGTCATTAATTTTCTAAGTCAGAGTAGACTAATGAAGTTCATTAAAAGATTTTCTACTGGCCTGAGTGGCTCAACAGTTTCTGAGCCGAAGTTGGCAGGTTCAATCCTGGCTCAGTCCGATGGTATTTGAAGGTTCTCAGATACATCTGATCTGTGTTGGTAGATTTACTGGCACATAAAAGATCTCCTGTAGGACAAAATTCTGGTACTTTGACATCTCCAAAACCATAAAAGTACTTAGTGGGTTGTAAATCTGGTAACATTATTTTTATTATTAAAACATTTTCTCTGGGGATGGAAATTCTTTATGTATATGCTTTGTTCTATTTTTACGTTATTTTTTAAAATATCTACGTTTCCTTTCTTCTAAAATTTGAATTTGTTGTTGTTGAAATTTACCCTTCATTTTTCAATGCTTACAGGTGCTAATGATCACATATTTCTGTTTAAAACTACACCCCTCCCCCATTCTATGTCTTCTTTCTATAGTTAGTCTTTATTTGTTAGGAATCTGCCGTTGAACATAAGATTTTCTCATTCTCGGATGGTGCTAGAAATTGGCCAGGGCCTACTGTTGTTTTTCCTGTATATATTAAATACAAGTCTATTTTTGCAATTTGCTTTACGTCGCACCGACACAGATAGGCGATGATGGGATAGGAAAGGCCTAGGAATGGGAAGGAAGCAGCCGTGGCCTTAATTTCCTGGTTTGAAAATGACAAACTTTGGAAAACATCTTCAGGGCTGCTGTTATCAGATGGGAATGTTAAGCTTTGAGCGATTCCCCTCGGTGTTATTCAACAGGAGTAGGCTATGAGCCAACACTGGGTATCACCCTCTCTACCTTGTCGTCGTCGTCGTCATCATCAGCAGCAGCAGCAGTGTTGTATGTCCGGCGCTCCCTTCTCGCTCCGCCAGCCAGCTACACGCGCGCCAAGTGTCATTCTTCTAGCCTCGACGCGCAGCCCTCAGTGCGCGTGCCTGGACCGTCGTGTGTGTACTATAAAGAGGAACTCCCAGCCTGTCCAGATGCCCACTTGCTCCGGTGTCCAGCTCCAGAATACACCCTACATCGAGCACGGAGGCTACTCCTCTTGAAAATGTGCTTCGGCCAGGTGGACTGAATTTCTGGCAGTACGAGGTCTCACCTCTGGTCACCGCTCCTCTGGCCTCTTCCGCTGCCCATATCCAGTCATACTATTACATACCGTCATATTTCCTTAATTTATGCAAGCCCCCTTAGTTTCGCTAAGTAAGAATTCTTCCAACATTTAACTTGCTTTTTTGAACTCAGCAAGGAAGGACTTTCCAAAACATTTATGTCAGTACTTCTGATAGTTTTCGACTATCGACTTTTCATATATCAAGGACTGTCTTTTCGAGATAGTAGTGGATGTAAATACTGCAAACTTGTATATAGTGTACAAAAGATAGACTCTTTCTCAAGATTCCTAATTCATTTTGCTTCAAGTTAAATTTCAGTTTTATTTGTGTAAATAGTGTATTTTGCATTTGAAGCGAATAATAAAGTTGTGTTTTGTAAATCTCAACCTTGGTTACAACAAGCAGGAGCAGCAGCATTATCAACACCCCCCACCCTAGATGCACACGTTGCTATGGGCGTCATGTAGAAAAGACCTGCACCAGACGAGCCAAACATGTCCTCGAACACTCCTGGCATACAAACAAGCGAGCAACTATGTGATTTGGGTCATGTAGTTGTCGGCTTGCATTCGGGAGATAGTGTGTTTGAACCCCACTCTTGGCAGCCCAAAAGATTATTTTTTGTGGTTTCACATTTTCACACCAGGCAAATGTTTTGGGGTTGTACCTTAACTAAGGCCACAGTCACTTCCTTCCCAGTCCCCCATACCCCATTGTTGCCATAAGATCAATCAATCAATCAATCAATCAATCAATACTGATCTGCATTTAGGGCAGTCGCTCAGGTGGCAGATTCCCTATCTGTTGCTTTCCTACCCTTTTCCGAAATGATTTCAAAGGAATTGGAAATTTATTGAACATCTCCCTTGGTAAGTTATTCCAATCCCTAACTCCCTTTCCTATAAATGAATATTTGCCCCAGTTTGTCCTCTTGAATTCCAACTTTATCTTCATATTGTGATCTTTCCTACTTTTATAAACGCCATTCAAACTTATTCGTCTACTAATGTCATTCCACTATATCTCTCCACTTACAGCTCGAAACATACCACTTAGTCGAGCAGCTTTTCTTCTTTCTCTCAGTTCTTCCCAACCCAAACTTTGCAACATTTTTGTAACGCTACTCTTTTGTCGGAAATCACTCAGAACAAATCGAGCTGCTTTTCTTTGGATTTTTTCCAGTTCTTGAATCAGGTAATCCTGGTGAGGGTCCCATACACTGGAACCATACTCTAGTTGGGGTCTTACCAGAGACTTATATGCCCTCTCCTTTACATCCTTACTACAACCCCTAAACACCCTCATAACCCTGTGCAGAGATCGGTACCCTTTATTTACAATCCCATTTATGTGATTACCCCAACGAAGATCTTTCCTTATATTAACACCTAGATACTTACAATGATCCCCAAAAGGAACTTTCACCCCATCAACGCAGTAATTAAAACTGAGAGGACTTTTCCTATTTGTGAAACTCAAACCTGACTTTTAACCCCGTTTATCAACATACCATTGCCTGCTGTCCATCTCACAACCTTTTCGAGGTCACGTTGCAGTTGCTCACAATCTTGTAACTTATTTATCACTCTATAGAGAATAACATCATCCGCAAAAAGCCTTACCTCCGATTCCACTCCTTTACTCATATCATTTATATATATAAGAAAACATAAAGGTCCGATAACACTGCCCTGAGGAACTCCCCTCTCAACTATTACAGGGTCAGACAAAACTTCACCTACTCTAACTCTCTGAGATCTATTTTCTAGAAATATAGCAACCCATTCAGTCACTCTTTTGTCTAGTCCAGTTGCACTCATTTTTGCCAGTAGTCTCCCATGATCCACCCTATCAAATGCTTTAGACAGGTCAATCGCGATACAGTCCATTTGATCTCCAGAATCCAAGATATCTGCTATATCTTGCTGGAATCCTACAAGTTGAGCTTCAGTGGAATAATCTTTCCTAAAACCGAATTGCCTTCTATCGAACCAGTTATTAATTTCACAAATATGTCTAATATAATCAGAAAGAATGCCTTCCCAAAGCTTACATACAATGCATGTCAAACTTACTGGCCTGTAATTTCCAGCTTTATGTCTATCACCCTTTCCTTTATACACAGGGGCTACTATAGCAACTCTCCATTCATCTGGTATAGCTCCTCCGACCAAACAGTAATCAAATAAGTACTTCAGGTATGGTACTATATCCCAACCCATTGTCTTTAGTATATCCCGAGAAATCTGATCAATTCCAGCCGCTTTTCTAGTTTTCAACTTTTGTATCTTATTGTAAATGTCATTGTTATCATATGTAAATTTTATTACTTCTTTGGCCTTAGTCTCCTCCTTTATCTCGACATTATCCTTGAAACCAACAATCTTTACATACTGCTGACTGAATACTTCTGCCTTTTGAAGATCTTCACATACACACTCCCCTTGTTCATTAATTATTCCTGGAATGTCCTTCTTGGAACCTGTTGCTGTCTTAAAATACCTATACATACCCTTCCATTTTTCACTAAAATTTGTATGACTGCCAATTTTGCTTGCCATCATGTTATCCTTAGCTGCCTTCTTTGCTCGATTCAATTTTCTAGTAAGTTCCTTCAATTTCTCCTTACTTCCACAGCCATTTCTACCGCTATTTCTTTCCAGTCTGCACCTCCTTCTTAGCCTCTTTATTTCTCTATTATAATAAGGTGGGTCTTTACCATTCCTTACCACCCTTAAAGGTACAAACCTGTTTTCGCATTCCTCAACAATTTCTTTAAACCCATCCCAGAGTCTGTTTACATTTTTATTTACCGTTTTCCACCGATCATAGTTACTTTTTAGAAACTGCCTCATGCCTGCTTTATCAGCCATATGGTACTGCCTAACAGTCCTACTTTTAAGACCTTCCTTTCTATCACATTTATTTTTAACTACCACAAAAACAGCTTCATGATCACTAATACCATCTATTACTTCAGTTTCCCTATAGAGCTCATCTGGTTTTATCAGCACCACATCCAGGATATTTTTCCCTCTGGTTGGTTCCATCACTTTCTGAATCAGCTGTCCTTCCCATATTAACTTATTTGCCATTTGTTGGTCATGCTTCCTGTCGTTCGCATTTCCTTCCCAATTTACATCTGGCAAATTCAGATCTCTTGCTACAATCACATTTCTTTCCATGTCGTTTCCCACATAGCTGACTATCCTGTCAAATAATTCCGAATCCGCGTCAGTGCTACCCTTTCCCGATCTGTACACTCCAAATATATCAAGTTGCCTATTATCTTTAGAAATGAGCCTTACACCTAGAATTTCATGTGTCTCATCTTTAACTTTTTCGTAGCTTACAAAGTCTTCTTTCACCAGAATGAACACTCCCCCTCCCACCATTCCTATCCTATCTCTACGATACACACTCCAGTGCCGTGAGAAAATTTCTTTCTGTGTTCGTGCGACATAAAACATATATCTGGCAAAAGCCTTTTGCTAAATAAATAAATAATCACCGGGCTGAGTGGGTCAGATTGTTGAGGTGCTGGCTTTCTGACTCCAACTTGGCAGGTTTGATTCTGGCTCATTCCGGTGGTATTTGAAGGTGCTCAGATACGTCAGCTTCGTGTCGGTCATTTACTGGAATCTAAAAAAACTCCTGTGGGACAAAATTCCGGCACCTTGGTGTCTTCGAAAACCAAAAAATTAGTTAGTGGGACGTAAAGTCAGTAACATTATTAATAAATAATTAACCTGAAACTTAAGGTACCAGAAGGAAGGGATCAAATCAAGAGGAAAAAAACAAAGAAACTGAAAAGAGCTACAAAGAGCCAGGAAGCAAGTACATCAACATAAGCCACTGATAGAAAGAGGCATGCCAACCTTTGTGTCTCAGAATATCAGCAACAGCATTCGGGTGACTAAAAATTTAAACATGAACATCCTAAGTGATTGTCTTGTCAACGGTGGGTACAGTAGCTAGTTCATGCATATCTCAGTCTCAAAATCTTTCTGAGAGGTGGTTGGTCTCTGATGTCGCTTCCTGTTATTTCCATTTCCTGCTGGTCTTCAATCTCTTCTGGTAACCATGGTGTCCTAATATTCCTGTCTTCCAGTTGGTGAGAAGCTGGTTCTTCAGCCTGGAAGGGTTCATCCTCAAGATACGTCTATAGGAGTCAGAGGTCTCTACTTGGCCATACCTTGTGATCTTTCCCATGAAAGTATAGAACTCCTGATTATGTTACCACCTGTATTCACCCTTCTCTGTGACTGGTCCCAAAATATTGCTCTCATTATCTTCCTTTCCTTGGCCTCCAGTTTGTCAGTCAGGTCTTTCCTTTTAAGAATCAGACACACTGAAGTGTGCAGAGTTGGTGAATGACTGCATGATAGTGTCTGAGTTTGGTGTGGTGATAGAGACACCTCTTGTTGCAAGTGTCTTAGTCAGTTAGTACACCAGCTCTAGCAAATAGTAGGTCTTAAATTTCTATGTTATAATTTCTGTTCTTAAACATATTTACATATTGCACTACCTGGTGAAAGAAACAAAAGCTGTAAACAGCTTAGAGGTGACTTGTATAAAGTTTATAGCAAACATTGGGATACTATGGGTTGTGATATGTCTTAACAACATATTCCTTCCCTATGTATATGCAGTGGGAAGGAACAAACAAGTGAAAATCAAGTCATGAATAGAAAGGCCAGCAGTGACTTTAACAGCAATGAGATAGCATAGTAATACAACCAGGGAGTAAGAGTACCGTAAATAAGATAATATGTAAGAAGAGGAATGGAATTAAAAAGTGACTAATAATTTATAGAGATCTATCTGTGAGTTTCTTTAATCTGTTGAAAACTAATTCAGGATAAAATAATTTTAGAAAATACCTGAAACAATATCATAAATTAATTTTAATTAAAGCTGTTTGTAATTAATTAATGGTATCTTCTTCAGGTATTGTTATTAACTAAGATTAACTAAGTTGAAACTGAAGGGAAATGGCTTTCACTATAACAAGGGAGGAGCAAGAAAGGGAACATGTAATAGGTTAAATTCAGTGGCATGTTGGGGTGGAAAGAAGAGACAAGGACAAATCACGTTTTTATACTCTACCATCTTCACACATATAGATTCACAATTAAGTATTTATTTATTTTCCACCTAGTCGATACAATGATTGCTTAAGGCAATTTTTAATGGTCAAAAGTGGTACATGTTTCGTATATTATCAACATCTTCAGCCACATAACACTGTTTAGATGAAAAATATAGAAAATTGACAAAGTAATGCTTTAGAGGAAGAGTCCTTAAAATTAACATAAGATTGACAACATTAAAACAAACAAATAACTCAAGAGAAAATATATAAATTATTTCTACAATAGAAAGCAGTTGTCAAGGAAACACTTGTACAATATTCCATAGAGAATATGTCCTAATGAATATTCTTTTCTTAATAATTCATGAAAAAGGGTCAATTTATAAATTAAAAAAATATATAATTTATAAGTAATTCCTAGGAATTAGTTATATTTTCATCTGCATTAATAATAAGAGCCACACTGTGATATCTGGATTTCATCATTTTGATAATTACTTATAAATTATATATTTTTTAATTTATAAATTGACCTTTCTTCATGAATTATTAAGAAAAGAATATTCATTAGGACATATTCTCTATGGAATATTGTACAAGTGTTTCCTTGACAACTGCTTTCTATTGTAGAAATAATTTATATATTTTCTCTTGAGTTATTTGTTTGTTTTAATGTTGTCAATCTTATGTTAATTTTAAGGACTCTTCTTCTAAAGCATTACTTTGTCAATTTTCTATATTTTTCATCTAAACAGTGTAATGTGGCTGAAGATGTTGATAATATACGAAACATGTACCACTTTTGACCATTAAAAATTGCCTTAAGCAATCATTGTATCGACTAGGTGGAAAATAAATAAATACTTAATTGTGAATCTATTGAAGTGCGATACGGACCATGAAGCTGATTTTATGTAATTCACACATATAGCTCATCAACGTCAGTTCTTATACATCTATCTCTTCTGAGTTGCTGATGAACTCGCTTCTGGTTCTCAGCTTGTTCAGGAGGGTGGACATTGACACGTTTTGAAGGGTTGCGATCTTCATAGATCTCTGGAATGGCCTGTTCAAATTACTGATTCAAATTTCACTGAGCACCGGTGGAATAAACTGGGAAGAATAGTTTGCCATATCATCCAAATCTTGTAGAAGATTCTCGTGGATGAATACAACATATTCCTTCCTTATGTATATGCAGTGGAGAGGAACAAAAAAAGTAAAAATCAAGTCATGTATTAGTAATGCAACCAGGTAGTAAGAGTAATTAAGGTAATATATAAGAAGAGGAATGGAATAAAATAGTGACTAATAATTTATGCAGGATTAATCGTGAACATACCCTGAGAAGATGGGATGCGTTATCACAAGAGATTGTAATGGTTTCTTTTGAAGAGAAATTGAAAGTTTTAGTGAAGTGGAGTAAACTAGCAGGAAACTGCTATTATGTACAGATGATAATTAGTCAGAATATTTCATAATTACTCAAACAGTGATGTGAATTTCATCATGTGTTACGTGCCCCTCTTACATAATTCGGTCATTTTTGTAACAGTTATATTTAACAACAGAAGTTCTTACTTTCTGAATAAAATAATGAATATGTTCATAATAAATAATGGTGTGTGGCCCCCGGAGAGGCCTGGTGTAGGTCTTTTGATTTGACTCCCGTAGGCGACCTGTGCATCGTGATGAGGATGAAATGATGATAAAGATGACACATACACTCAGTCCCCATGCCAGGGGAATTAACCAATTATGGTTAAAATTCCTGACCCTGCCGGGAATCAAACCTGGGACCCCTGTGACCAAAGGCCAGCCCACTAACCATTTAGCCATGGAATCGGACAATATGTTGATGAAATTCACATATCAAATAAATCTTCATTTAAAAAGAGTGTTGAAGTGTGTGTTTTTTTTGCCATTCCTATTGAATTTTAATTCATTCTGATGCCTTCACTTTGTCTTTTGTCTCTGTTTACATCATAACTTCATCTCCCTGTTTTCTCACCTGTATTTATTTGCATATTTTGAAAGTGATTGTATAAAATATGTTTTTGTTGGTTGCTAATTATTTTATGCCTTTCTGTTCTCCAGAATCAACAGTTATTAAATATTAACACCTTATTTTGTAACGAAAGCTTTTTATCTGCTCTGCTGCCAACATCTGCACCGGAAGAACTGGCTATAACCAGTAAAGAGCTGTGTGATTTATCCGAGGGCAATAGAACAAGACTGATTTCCTTACTTAAAAATGAATTAAATTCTACAGGAACCTTGAAAGAGGTAAATATGTTAATCATCATCACTTGTTAATCTGTCCATGGACAGGTTTGAACCGAACTCTTCCCTCCAGCGTTTCTAGTCCTGACTAAGCCCTTTCAGCCCTTTGTACTCTTCCCTCCAGTGTTTCCGGTCCTGAGTAAGCCTTTATTATTAAAATTTATTAAACACAATTTGTACACTACAGAGCTTTACAGAAAGTTGTTGTCCTCAGCATAAAATCTTAATGATTTTGTCCATGCTATGCACTTGAGTAAATGGTACTGATCACATCGTTGTCCACATAGTGTACAGATGCATTGGCCTGATGCTTGGCGAAACGCTCATGGGATGCAGATTCTGTAGTGGAAGCCATGTACAGTCATTCTTGTATAAACACGTCGCAGTGAGAAATTTAGATCCTTCCATTCATCTGTATTCATGGCTGGTGTAAGATAAAATTACAGTAGTTTTCAATTTAATTAGCTTTTTCTTCCCTTTCTCTTATATGGGTTTCATATGCAGATGTTTGAAGCAGGTTGTTCTTTATCGCTAACTGTCTGATGAAAATATCTGTGGTGGCTAGGAGGTAGACAAGTCTTGACCTAGTTGTTTATGATAGTCTAAAGGCTCTAAGTAGGTAGGTTACATTGACCATCTCTGTTTTCCTGAAGTTTGCGAGAGTGAGGTGGACCCAAATTTGGGTAATTGCATAACACGCTATCGAAGCAATCTTGATGTGAAATAAACTTAAGGCTGAATCAAGTGATAATTTTTCTAAATTCTTAATTGCAAATATGGCTTTGATAGCAATTGTGCATCTCTCTCCTATATGCTTCGTGAATGATTTTCCCATGACTTGAAGTGTTAGTCCTAGGTATTTGTAAGAATTTACCAGCTCTAGTTGACCATTTCCACAGTAGAAGATGTCTGTCTTGGAGATGTTTCCCCCTCTCCTGAATTTCATGACTTTCGTTTTGTTGGTATTGATGTCTAGTGCATTGCATTGTGACCAAGAGTAAAGCTAAAGCTTGTTCAGTCCTTTCTGTACAGTCAGGCTGCTTTTAGAAAGAAGAATCATGTCGTCCGCATAGAGAAGCATTGTGATGTCTTCAGATGCAATTTCATGTACTGCAGCGTGGGTAAATATATTGAATAGAAACGGGCTAAGAGGGTCACCGTGGAGGACTCCATTAGTTTGGACTGTTGGCCTTGATTGGCTTACTCGGAGACTGATAGCAGGTTAAACTCCATTATGCCAAGCAAATGCTGGGGCTGTACCTGAAATAAGGCCATGGCCGCTTCCTTCCTACTTCTAATCATTTCCTGTCCCATCGTCGCCATAAGACCTATCTGTGTTGGTGCGACGTAAAGCAACTTGCAACAACAACAACAACAACAAACTCCATTATGCCCTTGATTAGTAGCAGCAAATCATTTCGTCTACCCAGAATAGTAGTTAGTTTTTCTATCGGGCCTGTGGCTGAATGTGTGTCAGCATGATATTTGAGATAACTTTATTAAAGGGAGCGCATTCGAGTGCAATTTCGCGATAAACGTCAGGGGAGTCTTACGCGCCTTTTCCTTTGTATAAAATTTGGACTATAGATTCTCTCCACTCTCTGGGGATCTTATGTTGTTTAATGCATTCATTGAATAAAGCTGTCCAGATCTCGATGGTAGATGGTAATGACTCTTTTAATATTTAGTTAGTCAGGTTGTCAGGTCCTGCTGCTTTTCTCTGTTTGCTTCTCAAGAAGATGGACCAAACCTCCTCTGCAGTAACTGTTAGTATAGTGACTCCTGTACTTTACCTTTACCTTACAGCGTATGGGTTCCAGAATTTTGTAAGGGGTATTTTCTGCTTCCAATATTGTTTCAAGTTCCTTCTTTCTGATGAATTGGAATCTTTTTTCTTTCACTAGAATTCTATACTTTCTTCTTTCATCTACGTATTTCGTCAATGATTCTTCAGATTAAATTTGTCTCCACTTATGTAGTTTGTTTAGTGTCGATCTTCTGAGAATGTAACACTCTTCATCAAACCATAGTTCTGGGGTTTCTCTTTGGTTGACATCAAAAGCGAAGTTGTAAACATCTCAGATGCTTTATTTATGTTGCCTGTTTCGATACAAGCCATGATTCCTTCTTTATCCAGATTTCCGTTGAACTGTATCATGTTGATTTGGCGTGGAGATCAGCATTTTGGAGTTCTCCTGGGTTCTGTGATGTCTATAAGAAAGCTTGTTTGAATTGGTATGTGCTTCCGTATTGATGTCCATAGATGCTGCTGATTCATTACCATTATTTCCTTTCTCCTGAAGAATGTTAGATCTATTGTACTGGATCCATTATGAGTGATGTAGATCTATTGTACTGGATCCATTATGAGTGATGTACATAGGTAGAATGGCTTTGCCGGTCAGAGACAATCCTTCCTCATCCAACAGATTGAAAAAGGCCTTTGCTTTCCTGTCAGGCTCAACTTTACGACAGTCACCACCTAATATTACAGGAATGTATGTGT
Organism: Anabrus simplex; assembly: GCF_040414725.1. Classification (NCBI taxonomy): domain Eukaryota; kingdom Metazoa; phylum Arthropoda; class Insecta; order Orthoptera; family Tettigoniidae; genus Anabrus; species Anabrus simplex. Next base: position 42,437,361 of record NC_090269.1, on the reverse strand, counting down.
CAATTCTTTGTAGTGCCTGTAAGATGATTTCTATAACGATTTCGGTTGCAGCCGTAGGTTTTATGTACATCCCAATGACTGCTAATTGCTTAAAGGTGGTGATCACAGAATTTTCTTCAATACATTTATTGATTAGATCTCCTAGGGATGGTTTGTAGAAGACAGATACTCCTCCAGATGGTCTCCCCTCCTGTCTTGTTTCTGCTAATGCATGAAAGGAGTAATAATCGTTAATGTTTATTGGTTCCAGAAGAAACATTTCTGTGGCTATTAAAATGTCTTCGTTGATTAATGATTTCTCTTGTACTTTCGTAAGAGATCTTAGTCCTTCTACATTCCAACTAAGGTTATGTTACAAGGAGATTCCCACCTTCCAATAAATGTCAGTTTCTTATAGCTACATGTTCTGTTTAATATTATACTCAGATTAATCTGGATCATGTTATGTAAATAATAAACTAGCTGTAAGAAACTGACAAGTATTGGAAGGTGGTAATCTCCTTGTAACATAACCTTAGTTGTGTTGAGCCAATATAGGAAAAATATGAGAGTTATAAGCTCTACATTCCAAAGAAGGAATTTCAACTTAGTATTGACAAAACTGAAAGGGACGAAAAATCATATTTTCTGGCCAGATTTCAGGACTGAATGCATTTTCCTTATACCTGAATGGTACACCAGCTTTAAAGGCTTTACTGGTACCGCTTGTGTTTAGCATTTCATATTCGGTAACCTTATTGATATTATTTTCTCGAAGGTGTTGAATAATATTTTCCACAGTGGTTTCTTGTCCCAGTCCTCCAACATAAATCCATACGTTTCTCTCTGCTGCTTTCAAGTTGCCTATTGATGCCGTGCCTTTGTAGATGATTGGGGTCCTTCTTGATCGTTGCGAAAGATGTGGGTTTTGTGAATCTGAAGTAGTTCCACTGGGCTTAGATTTGCGGCCTATTGTAGTTGTTCAGGGGGTTTCATCTGTTCTTTCATTGTATTGACTTTGTTCGATTTCTTCATTTCTCACCTCCTCTGGTTCCAAGATGCATGAGGGGTGAACCTCTGTATCATGGCTGCTTGTTTGCATTTGGTCAATATTGAGGTGTTCTTCTGTCTGTTTCTTTGCTTTGATGATGATGCTTGTTGTTTTAAGGGGCCTAACATCGCAGGTCATCGGCCATTTCTTTGCTTTATTCTGATTCTTATTCAGATTCTTTTGTGGGACTTTTGATTTTCTTGAGGAGATGGCTTAGGAGTTATTGAGATGGATACAGTTTTGCTGCCCATTTCACTTGCTAAAGCTTCCTGTATCTTTTTCTGTATCTTTTTTGCCAGCGAGATTTGCATTTGCATCTTCAAGCTATCCATGGCTGCTTCTAATGTTTTGGTGAACTTAGTCAAGAGTTCTCCCTCTTCTATTTTTCTTAGCTTCAGTTTTCAGTTTTCGCAGAGCCAAGAGAGTCTACAATTTGCTTTATGAAGCGTGTCGAATTCTCCTTGGGTTAGGCCAGCACACTCCTTATGTTCTCGCGTTCTGCATCCATTACATTCGATTGAACTAATGTCTGTGAAGTTCTTCTTACAGCTCCCACAGAATTCTGTTGGGTCACTCTGTACCGCTATATCCGACATTTTCGAGAGTACTACATGGGATATCTGTGCTAATGATAACAGGCGTACCGAGCTCAATAGCTGCAGTCGTTTAAGTGCGGCCAGTATCCAGTATTCGGGAAATAGTAGGTTCAAACCCAACTGTCGGCAGCCCTGAAGGTGGTTTTCCGTGGTTTCCCATTTTCACACCAGGCAAATACTGAGGCTGTACCTTAATTAAGGCCACAACCACTTCCTGCCCATTCCTAGCCTTTTCCTGTCCCATTGTCGCCATAAGACCTATCTGTGTCAGTGCAACGTAAAGCAGCTTGTTAAAAAAAAGGTAACAGCCGTTGCTCTTGATCAAGTTACTTTGATATGCCACAGGTGTTTTATTACTAGCATGAATGGCGATCACTCTCAGACATTCACTATTATAACCCCAAATGGCAAAACTTATATTTACACTGTCCATAATCAGATAGAATAGTGATTATATAATACTTTTTATTTCAATTAAATTCAACAATCACACTGGAAAAGATACACTAAAGCACTAGTTTATCTAACATTAGTGCTGTTAATTCAGGGAGACTTTTAAGCCCTTTGAACTTCCTTCCCATTTTCAGTCAATATAACAAAATTTCTTCCACCTCTTTCTCTTCTTAAAATCTTCCTTTCCATTATTCTTTTCTTTTGTAGAAAATCTTTCCACAGAATGTGTCCAATCCAGTTTGCTTTCTTTTTCCTTATTGCCTTGATGAAGGTTCATTTGTCCTCCACTCTCCTCAGTACGTCGATGTTGCTCACCCTATCATCCTACTCAACTTACAACATCTTTCTCCTCAACCATACATCAAAGCTTTGTTGGTAGTCTCTCTCTCTTTCATTTTCTTTCTTTCTTTCTTTCTTTCTGATAATCCATGTTGCAGATACATGTAGAACGACATTCTAGGCAATTCATTTCCTTAGTGTTAGGTTGATATATTTTGCAGTTAATGGCTCTTTTACCTTTCTAAAGGCTTCCTTTCCATAGGCTATCCTTCCTTTAATCTCCTTCGTACAAATTCTGTTGCTCGTGACCATGCTTCCAATGTATTTGAATAAATACACCTCTTCTTGTTTTTGACCCCCAATGTTCTCATTCGTCTTTTCATCCTTATCTACTCTCATTATTTTTTCTTTTTGATGTTTATTAACATGCCAAACTCTTTTCCAACTCTTACAATTTCTCTCTGTAGTTCTTTAGTCTTTGCAGTGATCGCCTGGTCATCTGCATACTTCACAGTCGGTATACTCACCCCCCGTCCAACTATTACCCCGTCTAAATTTTGTAGCACTTACTTCATCATTATATCTACATATAAATTGAACAGTGCTGGAGACAAACAGCAACCCTCCCTCATTCCTCTGCCAATGTGAACCTCCTTACTTTTCTCATTCTTCATTCTCACTACACTCTTTTGTTGTTTGTATAATTCTCTGATGCCACGCCTGTTCCTCCAGTCTATTCCTATTTAATAACTTTTTACAGATCACTCTATCAAAAGCCTTTTCCCTGTCTATGAAGCAAGCATATATTTCTCTGTTAAATTCTAGTACCCTTTCCATTAGGATCCTCATACATCTAATTGCTTTTGTGCCCCTTTCTTTTTAAACCCAAATTGGTCTTCTCCTAGATTTTCTTCTATCTTCTATTCTTGTCAGTTTGAGTAATACCTTGACCATTACCTGGGCTGCATGTGTAATGTTAATATACCATTATAATATTATAACAATTACATTAATGTACAAAAACAGAATGTTATTAATAAATCCATTTTTATTTCTCAGCTTTCAGATTATTTAGAGAATAATATTGGGCATTCTGTGGATTGGAAACAATGGCAAGAACTAAATAATATCTCCCAGCGACTGGTCCTAGATTTTACGAGAAGTAGTAGTTTTCGAGAAATTGTGATGTAAGTAATTTGACAGGTATTGCTTCAACCATAATCTCATTGTTGCTAATAATTTAAATGATCTGTTCATTTTTTTAAAGTCTTTGTAGTTGAAGAAATAGCCTTCAAAATCGCATAATTAGAATGTACTTAGACTTTGCAGTGCTGTTAGCAGACTGAATCTGAAGCATGGATCTACTATCTGATGGTAAGGAGCAAGTAATTTGCCGTGCAGGTTATTTCCATTTGACTACTCCAGGCAATGTTAGCGGCAGCATTAATCTCAGTTGCTTGAGGGGTAAATTATTGAGGGGTTCAAGGATCAGATAAAAACAAGGTATTTCCTGAGAGCTAAAATTTCTTTGCCTTATTCTATGTAGCACACACTCTAGGTCGGGGGTGCAGAAATCTCAGGTGCCAGGTAGCTGCGGCAACTGCGTTTTTGCTACTGGCGCCTAAGTCCACCCCCCCCCCCAAAAAAAGTCTGTTTTCTGTTTTTTCATACTTTCTTTCGTTTACCACCCATCAGTATGCAACAAAAGCTCTGTGACATATGATGTGACATGACATGACGTCTCTGAACGAGCTTAAAACCACGCCATGATCTTCTCAAAAATAAATAACTGCGAGACCAAAAATAATAGAGTATATATATATATATTTATTCTTCTGCACATGACCATCTGTGTATATCAAAGAACGAGAGACTTTCACTACTGATAGTAGATAGTCCACATGCACAACACAGTTGGCCCTTATCTGTTACAGGAGCAAAGTCCTTGGGGGAAGAATTGAGAACGAATTACTTCATAGACACACATAGTCAAAAGTACAGTTAATCTGTGGTACTGTATTTACATGCTAGTGGTTGTACACATGTCCTTTGTTATTATTCAAGTTTTAATAAATGCAGAGCTTTGATCCGTAAATCATAAATTGTGTATTTTTGTGGTTGTTTAATATTGTGCTAGCCTTCGAACATGAGACGCAATAAGAAACCTGAGTGTGATGACCAGTCAAACCAAGCTAATTTGGCACAATTCTTCACAACTCCTAACAATATATACTAAGTTCAATGCTAACTAGCTCAACTTGACTATTTAAAGGGATCAGGTTGGTGGGATTCATGCTGGCACCTAAACTTTTGGGCTGGCTCCTCAATTCAGAGAAAATTTCTGCACCCCTGCCCTAGGTCAGCCCACAGTGTAGATAGAAATAAGGCTCAGAAACTCTGATCCATTTTGTACGGAATAAATTTATATTTGCAGGTTTGAATGTGAATTAATTTCTTGATATCATTGATCTTTTCTGTGAAGATCATATAGCAATCGGAGGCCGCACATAACTTTTAATAGAACTGTAAAAGTTGCATGGTTCCAGGATGTTTTATTACTTTTTAAAATTTTTTGAGCAATTTTTGCCATTACATTGTGCCCTGATGTCTAAAATTAGCTTAATACAGTATATGTGGACTATGCTAGTTGCCTTTGGTACTGAGAAAGGCTATTTATTTGGTACAGTGAACTGATTAGCATTTGGAAACTAAATGCAACTTTATGGTATTCCCATGAATTTCTGGATAACCTTCTCTGGTCACCTTATTACAGAATCTATTCTTTTATATTTGATTATGTTCTTAAAATTTATTATAAAATCTGCTTGGAATACTATAGTCACACCTTGTTCTGGCCAAACTATGTTAATGATACTCATTTGAAGCAAGAAAAGGAAAATAATATGATTGAAATGACATTCATACTCCTGCCTATAGACAGCATCACAGTCAAAAGCAGCAATTTGTAGCCAACCCTTATATATCATTATCTTGGTAGCTACTGAATGCTTCCACATAGGTGGTAGTGAGCAAACTATAGCAACAAAGGATTTACAGCTCTGGTTAGTTTCTCTCCACTGTAGCTACTGTCTAGTTCACCAGTACATGATAGAACCAGCCCTGAATTGGTGAATGACAGGTCTTGGTGAATGTCTGAAGTTTGTTAGATAGTCTTAAAAATTGAATTTATCAATCAGTACAGTAGGGTATCTTTTAAAAGTTTATTTTCCAGAGTAAAAATAATTATTAAAGGATATAATTTGGGTAGGATTTCATCTTGTCCCTGGGTATAATGTTTAAATATAAGATATGACCTAAAATAGTTGTTTTACTGAATAGATATGTTTTAAAAATTTGTGTATATAGTAAAAGCTTGTTAATTTGAAATAACAATTAATTTAAAGTACTCTTTAAGTCCCTCTGGTAAACATTGCTTTATTATGGTATAGACAGCACATACACAAGACTACGCACAAAGGACAGGTCTCCACTGGTTACAGACCTTCGAAATAATCACCCAAGGTTTCCACTGTGCGTTGCCAGCAGTGGGGCAGGTGCTGAATACCATTTGCTGCATGTGTATCGCTAATGTGTGACACCTCTCTCCGAAATGATATTACGATGTCCTCTTTGTTAGCAAACCCTTGTCCACGTAATGGCTTCTTGACTTTGGGGATTAGATCATAGTCACACACCTAATGCTTCCCACAGCTCTACATGGCATTGGCGTCCATTTCTGCCTCAGAGAACTGCTATTTTAATATACGATCATTGCTCCTGATTGTCGACTTCCATCTTGTGACGCTGTCACACACACTGAACTTGGGGGCGTGCTTTAGTCCCACACTGTTGTTTACATACACCATGTAGTGGCATCATACGCAAGTACATACCGTACGTTTCCAAATGCATATCTTAGATTTTCCGTGTTGTCTCCTCTTTGTGAGAAAAAAAAAATAGTTGTCATGACTTATGACTCGACCTCCGTAATTTAAATCCCTTAATACTGCACCGGAGGTACACCCGCCCAGTACATTTAAATTAAGCACATTGGAGAATGCCATCCGATATATGAAGTTTGCAACAACTAATACAAGAAGTTTGGACATTTCTCAACAGATGTCGCTACTATAAACTCATGGTATGCCCTCTGGTGTGAAGATGAACTATTAAAATTGTAGAGTAAACTGAATCATTTATTCTTTGTTTTTGGTGTGTTAAAGTTTATAACACTTCTATCTCTTCCCACCAGCTTAGGATGTTGGCCAATAGAAAATTTTGTATATTTATTTTTCATTCAATCAAAATTTTCTGGTATTTATTTAATTATCCAATCAGAATTGGAGGTGTGTCGGGCCTTAGCCCAGAGTTTTCTGGAACTTTTCCCTCGGCTATAAAAGCTGGCACATTTTCGGACCAGGTTGTCTTAGCGATCACTCCCGTCTACAGAGTATGTGTGAGTGAAGGAGGCGGGGGGTAGGGCGTCATCCATCTTTGAGAGGTCCACCAGCTCAAGATAATGGCAGATCCTGATTAAAATCTGATAGTCTTTCAAAACTAGCTCAAGGGAAAGGTTTCAAATCTTTAGTAATGTAAAGTTCAAACTCTAAATGTAAATTTCAAACAAGACGAATTAGTCAAAATCGGGGAATAGAGAGTGAGATACACTTTCATATTCCCTCTCAACTTCATTTTGAGGTGACTGTGATTTTGTAACCTTTTCTATCTTGTAATTTCTGCAACTTAACTTTTCTCCATCTAGTCATCTCAGTAGTATAGGCTTAGCCTCTATAACGTAGAGCCACAAGCCCAAATAGGGTTTTATGTATTTAACGTAAATTTCTAGGAGTGCAAGTGTTCGCCTCTTTTTTTTTTTTTTGCCAGTAATTTAACCTTTTGTTTTTACCAAAGGCCTTGTAGAATGGGTAGGTATGTGTTACCCCTGTTGCAATCGATGACATTCAGTTTCATGTTAAAGATACTTGACTACCGGGCGAGTTAGCCGTGCGCGTAGAGGCGTGCGGCTGTGAGCTTGCATCCGGGAGATAGTAGGTTCGAATCCCACTAACGGCAGCCCTGAAAATGGTTTTCCGTGGTTTCCCATTTTCACACCAGGCAAATGCTGGGGCTGTACCTTAATTAAGGCCACGGCCACTTCCTTCCAACTCCTAGGCCCTTCCTATCCCATCGTCGCCATAAGACCTATCTGTGTCGGTGCGACGTAAAGCCCCTAGCAAAAAAAAAAAAAAATACTTGACTGTTGAGCATTGAAGACAGATAATACTGTTTTGTTAAATGTAGTTTCTGCCTAGGGAGGCCTGAAAAGTGTGAATTTTCGAAAATAGATTCCTAATTGTAAATTGGTAGAGCAAAGGCGCTCCCTCCTATTAATGTAAAGATTGAATGGTGCCTTTGGAAGGGTGGAAATGTTTGGAGAGTAGTCTCCTAGATAATTTTGTGGAGCAAAGGTGCTCTTTGGAAGATTGTATATTTTGAATACTGTCTCCTAGTGGTGTAAAAGGAATTGGGAGATCTTTCCCTATGACTGTAGGTTAGAAGGGAGCAGTTATGCTCATTTGTAGTTGTAATTGGGAGCTTCAAGCTCAGCCTGTAAAATTGTTATTTTAGATCTCTCTAAAGGCGTTGTTTCAAGCCTACAAGCTAACCTTGTAAATAACTGTTAATTACTTGGCAAGCTATTAAGATTGTGTTATTTGCTTAGCGAATTGTTTTGTTAAAATTTGGAAAGAAAAAGAAGAAAAAATAGGCGAGAAATAAAACTGCTAATTTTAAAGTTTTAAATCAGTCCTTTGATTGTGTTATATCCACCCATTCATGCCCACACCTTCTTTCACCTCTGTAAACCACGGTATCCCTGTAATAAATACAGTAATCATCATCACTTCCCTTTATCCAGCTATAGCTGGGTAGGGGCAAATATGGTTGATTGTGTTATATCCACCCATTCATGCCCACACCTTCTTTCACCTCTGTAAACCACGGTATCCCTGTAATAAATACAGTAATCATCATCACTTCCCTTTATCCAGCTATAGCTGGGTAGGGGCAAATATGGTTCCTCTCCACTTTCTTTGGTCTTTCCACCACTGCTCCTCCAACACTGTGTCCCAGTCCAGGTTTCTTTGTGTAATACTGCATTAGATTGTGTCTTTCCATCTCAATCGTGGTTGTCTATGGCCTCTCCTTCCTTGCATTTGCATTTCCATCACTTTTTTTTTTTTTTTGCATTCTTTCATCTCATTTGCTTTATGTGCCCAAACCATCTTAGTCGGCTCTTCTCTATTCCATCATTCATTTTTTCCACTCCAATTTCTTCCCGGATTTTCTCATTCCTTATTTTGTCTCTTCTACTCTTCTGTATCATACTCCTCAAGAACATTTCAGCTGCCTATATTCGACTCTCATCCCTCTTTGTCATTGTCCAATTTCTGCTCTGTAAGTTGTTGTCAGTACATAATACATCTTGTACATAGTTGTCCCATAACATGTTTCTTACACTTTGATAGAAACAGCTTCCAGCATCCAGTCGAGCATTCTCCACTAATTCACGCCCCAGGTATTTGAATGTCTCCACTACATCCAGGAGCTTGTCTGCAAGTCTAATCTAACCTTCTCCTTCTTTCTCCCCTCTAGTCATAACAGAGTTTTACTCTTTTCTACACTTATTTTCAATACACATTCTTCGATCTTTCCATTCACCACATCCAACTGTTCTTGAACCTTCATGTCCTCTTCTCTCCAAATCACAATATCATCTGCAAATAACATGATGTTCATTTCTCTTCCTCCATATGCTGCTTTTGCTGTTTTCATGTCATCCATTACTATTGTAATGAGGATTGGTGATAGAACACCTCTCTGTCTCAGCCCACTAGTGATTTTGAACCAACTTGTCCTGGCAACTTGTGTTTGCACGCAACTACAACATTCCTTGTACATTGCCATGATCATTTTTATTAATCCCTGTCCAATTCCTTTTTGCACAGACTGTCCCAAACTTTAGTCCTGGGGACACTGTCATATGCCTTTTCAATGTCAATGTTATCACCATATCATTCCCATACTCCCATTGCTTTTCTATTAGTTGTCTCATAATGAAAATGGGCTCTATTGTTGACTTCCACTTCTGAAACCAAACTGACTTTCCTGTATCTAATTTTCAACCCTCAACCTTATCCTACTTTCCAGTACCCTCTCCATTATCTTAGCAAAATGGTATATCAGAGTAATTCCCCTGTAGTTCTTCAATACTTTCTTATCATCTTTCTTAAAAATTGGGATGATTATTCCTTTTTGCCAATCCTCAGGGACTTCCTTATTCTCCCAGACAATCCCGAGAACTCGATATGTCCTCTGCAGGCCTACAGCTCCAGCTGCCTTTATCATCCCCACTGAAATTTCATGTATTCTAGCAGTTTTTCCATTCTTCATCTTTCTTACTGCCATTTCAAATTCATTCATTGTAATATCTTTGTCCATTTCTTCATCAACTAATTGCCTTTCCTGGTCGTCCATTGAATGACTGTCATTAGTACTCATGTTCAGCAACTTCTGAAAATACTCTCTCCATCTATTTCTTATTTCTTCTGGCTTTGTGAATATTATTCCACTTCATCCTTCACAAATCTGGTGTTTACTTGATCTCTCTTTTTGTTTCTTAAGATACCATACAGTAATTTCTTGCTGCTGTGCATATCATCTCTCATTTTCTGTGTGAATAAGGTCCAGCTTTTCCTCTTTCCTTCCTCCACTACTTTCTTGGTCAAATTCTTTGCCTCCACATATTTTCTTCTACTTTCTTCAGTCTTAGATGTTTTCAATGCTTTCCATGCCATTTTCTTTTCCTTCACTTTAATCTTTACCCTATCATTCCACCAATGTGTCTGTGGTTATTATTTTCCTGTACAAAACTTCTCTTTCACCTGTAAAATGTGTATCATGTATCTATATCATGTAATATATGTTCTCAACATGACCTATCGAGCTGAAAGTTTATTTGAAGCATGATGTGGTTGTGATATATTTAAAGACATTGTTTCTATAGTGCTCGAGGACTTTATTGATCCAGTTGAAAGTAAATGGTATGAAAGGTATTTAGGCTTTCTTTCCGCTGTGGATCAATCAAATGGTGTGAGAGCTGCTTGATCATGTTACTACATAAATATTACTGCTGTTAAATGAGGAGTTTATACTAGTATAGTTGTGAAATAATATTTGTTCTTATGTTTTCTAGTGGTACATCACAGTTTGTGGATCAATATCGTGAAGTGATAACAGTGGCAAAAGAATTCAATATTTCTACTATATATGCAAATTTTCTGGCTGTTCAGAGAATTCTTTGTGGTCAGAGTTCACAGAACGTAATGAATTTTCTGCAGAATAAGGAGAGAATTGCTGGGTATGTATTTCTCAATGTTTGTGTCCATTGAATTTTAATTGGAAAATTATTTACAGTTCCATCAATTGAATATTTATCATGATATTATTATTTTGATTTAAGGTTTGGTTCTTTCAAAGATTTACTGAGAGAATTGGATCGTAGAGGACGAGAATATATTAATGATACAGATGCCAGTCCTGAATGCAATGAGCTGTTTAACACGCTGGAATCAAATACCATTTCACGTTTTGTGTGGCATCAGATCAAACCATTTTTCAGGTGTGTATTGTTTTAAAGAATACAATTCATTATTCATTTAATCTCTCAGTGATATTTACACTAATGAGCAATTGAATTCGAGATATCTGGCTAGTAGATTGTAGCACCCTCTTTATTCTTGAAGATGACAGTGATGTGGCTTGGTACAAGACACTCTGCAAGACACTGGAGGTGTTCAGGAGCCATACTTACCCATGACCCCCACAATGCACACAGATTGGTTGGTCCAAGGTGCACACACCCCTCTTGACAGCATCCCAGATGTCCTCAGTTAGATTGCGGTAGTGTAAGCTTATGGTCCATGTCACCGGTTGGTGGGACGGAGAACTGAAACTACAGTGTGTTTGGAAATGTAAATTTTAATTTTTTTTATTTATCTGAAGGATTTAATTTTTTTTTGCAACTCTGGACTCTACTGGAATTTTATGTAACCGCAAGAAATATTGAACTGTATGAACATTTCAACATGAAAAAGTGTTTTGAAGTGATTTTTTTTAAATGTAGTTTTTATGTAATCTGATGTAAAATTTGTAAGGTGATTTATTTTGGAGCATCCTGTACCTGTACTGCAAGCGTGGTTTCCTATGATGAAATTTTGGTGTTGTAATCGTAATGTTCCAGACCTTGTGCAATTGCTAACGATGTTAAAATGACCATATATGGTCACAAGATTTCCTATTGGCAAAAAGGTCCAGGAATCTAGGGTAAGTTTGATCTTATTGGTTGATTGTAATCGGGCCATTTCCGGCCTTGTGGCCGGCTTCGAAAAATGATGCGTGAGCTCGGCGTCAATTTCCATCCGACCGCCCAAGCGAGCGTTCGCGCTCGAGGGCTTCTACCCTCGGGAACTCCTGCCTTTCCGAGGTAAGCGTTATTTCAGTGCTATTTTCATGTTATTATCTATGTTTTCTGATTTGATTTAATTTAATTTAATTTAGTTCCTTTGCATTTCAGCATTTTCTTGGTTAATGTGATTTTCAAAGTTTTAATATTCAACGTGTCTTGAGTTTGCCCTAGATTCTCGCTTTCGTAATTTAAAGTCTTTCTCCTGTCTTTTAATCAACTATCCTTTCATTTGTGTTTTGGTTTTGTAATCATTCCGTTAGTCAAGTGTGTAAAGTATCTGCAGCTCTGTTATGTAATTTAATCTCTTGTAATTTTGGTTATTTGTTATTTTTAATATAATTGAGCTAGAGGGTGTTTCATGTAAGTCTTTTCTCCCCCATAACGTCATACGTTCCATGTACCTCGTTAAAGGCTTCCCGCACGTTCCACATCCTGTCTTAGTTGTCACTTTAGGCCTGTAGTGTTTCATATAACTTATTTGCTTTAGTTTTGCGTATTTAAAAGATACTCGTCACGCTTCTATGTTTTGATATCAATACTCTGCCACTGCTTTATTTACAACTATTTCCTTTGTCATATTATTAAGTATTATATTATTTACTACTGGTATTACCTTATTATTATTATTATTATTATTATTATTATTATTATTATTATTATTATTATTATTATTATTATTATGTTATTTACTATTTCTATTATTATTTTTATTTATGTACGCTCGAAAGAGCGGTTACAGTTCAGGCAAGCATCCTCATGTCCATGGAGTTTACATTGAACTAGTTGACCACAATTCAGGACCGATGGCCGGTGTACAGGTTTTCTACAGGATGTTGGAGGTAAACAAATATATGGACATGATCCAACAGCAGGTTCTTGTATCATTGATTGCTGAGGGACATTGGCAAATCTACCAGTGGTCCCATTTCATCCCATGTGAAAAATCCCCATACGAGGATACCACCATTAGAGGAATCCATTTTCTCACTTGCTTTGCAATGTATTTGTACCCTGCCATTGGTGTAAACCTACTGGTACCTCGACTTGTCTATCCAAGCAACCTTTTTCCATGTTTCCAGAGTCCAGTAGCAGTGTTCCTTTGCCCATGTCAGTCTTTGTGTCTTGTATTCTAGTGGGATGATGGGTTCTACAGGGTATTTCACATAAACCCAGAGCAAACGCAGTGTTTGTACTCTGCGCTAAGGCAGCTGCAGTATGGGAGGTGCGCCCACAGTTCTTGACCTTGCAAACAGCCTGCACATGTTTGACCTGGCAAGCATGAGTCACCAGTCTGGATCTCAGCTGTTAACGTGGTGAGACAGTTGTCATTGCAACACTGTATTATCGTATGTAAAAGTTATACAGTACAAGTTGGCTTGATGGGTACACAATGCATTTGTTCACCAATTTTCCTGGTGAAGTGCAACCTTCACGAGCACAGATTCACATAATTGTAAATAAATTTGGAACTACTGGCTCAGTGCTCAATAAAAATATGCACGCACACAAACATTTTTAACAGAGGAAAGATGACATTGGTGCGAATCTTGAATGGTCACTGACTAAATCACAGAAAATTAGCACAAGTAGGGGTTTTGGTTTCTTCTGCACGCAGAGCTACAAAGCTGTTACACATCAAATCGTACAGGTTTACACGGCCCATTGTTTAAAACCTGATAATCCAGCTACAAGAGTGAGATATTATGAGTGGTAGCTTGCATCACTGAATGATCGTTTATTTGACCCACAGCTTGTGTTCTTTTTGGATGAGGCCTGGTTTCATCTTAATGGTCGTGTAAACAGTCATAACTTTTGCTGTTGGAGTGCAGAAAATCCTAATAGTGTTTATGAAGTCCCTCATTATGATAGGAAGATTGATTGGTGTTTGGTGTGCTGTTAGTGCAAGATGAATAATTGGGCCTTTTTTTTTTAGACAACGGTAAATGCCGAGAGGTACCAAGATGAGATTTTGTCACCATTCTTCCGTCAGATAATGGAAGAGGAAAAATCACATGGGTAGTTTCAACAAGATTCAGCCCCTCCTCATACAGCAGAAGATTCCCTTTTTACAGTCTCGGAAGCGTTTGCAGACAGTGTGATCATTGTGGGTCTGTTTCCCTCTCATTCTCCAGATCTAACAGTGTGTGATTTTTACTTGTAGGGTAAACTGAAATAGAAAGTGTATCAAACAAATCCACACACGTTGGAGGAACTGAAAGAAAACATTATGAATGAAATCAGAAACATAACAGTGGCAGAACTCACTCGCATGTGGCAGAATGTGGACAACACTTTGAACATCTTTTCTAAGTTAAGATAACATAAGTTCGGCTGAGGCAGCTGCCATACCGCAAAGTACAAACACCGTGCGTTTGGTATGACTGTATGAGAGACCCTGTATATCCCATTATGAGGGGATGGTTCTGGATTGTATGGCTGTTCACACTTTGATGTTGTCTAGCATTGAATAAGCGAGTGATCTGGTGCACTGTAGCTCGTCTATGTGGTTTGTCCATCAGGGCTAGCCGATGGAAACCCCTGTCAGAAACACGTACTTCTTGGAAGCTGACCTTGACAACGGTGGTTCTGCCTGAATCCACGTACAATTTTGAGACTGTGGCCTGTGGAAATCCTATTACTTATACGACTTTAGAAATGGTGAAACGGGAATGCCCTGCGAGCATTCGCGTTAATGTATTTCTTGAGAGGAACTCGTTAACACCCAGCTGTATGCATTCAAAACAAGCGCCGAGCGCGCAGGCATTGTGGGAGACAGCGTGCCAACAAGCGCTGCTCCAGACTGCCAGCCAAGGCCAAGTGACGTCACACCGAAAGTTCTCTCCCGTTCTATGGCATTTCATCACGAATGGAAGTATAAATCATAGTTTCAAGAACGTTACCTTGTAGGCCTGGACAATAAATGCTGCTAGCCAAAATTTCATTAAAATCGCCGGAAGGATGGCCGAAATAAGCATTTTTTAAGATGCTCACATTTACAGTCACGCCGTCCGACCTTCGGCAATAAAAGGAAGTCGCCAGCCTTGAGTGGGTCAGTGTGTCACTGCATGTCTCAGTGTGTGTGTGCGAGCAAGCACATCGTCGTGAACCAGTCGCCTCGCTATGTGATACGGTTCGTTACTCTGTCCGGCTGAGGACCGGGGTTCGAAAGTACGTAATACTAGTGTTGAAAGCCTTCTCTGTGGACTCTAATTTTATGTGAAAGCGAAAGCTTATTCTCGTTAATATCAGTCTGTCGAGCCGTGTAACTTCATTTCGTTGTGTGAATTGTGTAATTGAAGACACTGTACATTTTGAAACTGAGCTTAAAGGACTTAGGACATAAAGACTGTGCTTTCCTCTACAAGAGACTGTGTTAGGCTGTTTTGTAAGAATTGTGCCATAGTGACAAGACAATTCTTTTATGGACAGTGTCTCTTTATTTCGTAAAGAACAGTGCCTACTTTTCTTTCAAAGACTGTGTCAATCACTCCGCGTGAAAACAGTGTTAACATTTCCATGAATAAAACTGTGCCAATCCATTTCATTCAAAGACTGTGTTAATCCATTTCACAGAACTGTGCTCATATTTACTTTCATAAAACTGTGCCGATATTTTCTTTCAAGGACAGTGCTGATTCGTGCAATACGGTACCTTCATTTCTTTTCGAGGGACTATGTCAATTCCCTTCATAAAGACTGCCTAAATTTACGTATAATGTTGTGCCTCAGTGATAACCTTACCTCTGAGAAATTACGTGATTTTCGTTAAGGCTAAGTCATAACAGAACTTGGTTCTCTTTCATAAGACTGTCATAAACTGTTTTTTTCTGTCTTCGCAGAAGTTTTAATTTATTTCTACGAGTGTGTGTGTGCTAGGACATTGCATGTAGTCCTTGCAAACAGTGCAGAGACTCTGTCCAACGAACTTAATTTATTTTCTTTCAAGACTGAGTGAAATGCTAAATTATCGCATCTCAGAAAGTTCCAGATTTTTTTCATTGCTTATTATTTCAAATTCGATAGTGCCTACGGCATTATTCTCACAGAACTGTGACTTTGAATTCATCTTTTTTTTTTTTTCAAAAGTGTGTCCAACACCATTTACTGTGGAACCTATTCGACCAGTTAATAGTGTCTCGCCTTAATCCGCAGTGCAATGCAGTAGAGAAGTGTCGTATCAGATTCCATTGACATTCTGTGCGAAAGTTCTACATTTCTCTGCTCCTTTCATAGGACTTTGTGGAATATGAAACTTAACAACTATTCCACGCTGTACTATCATCAGACGACCACCCCACGTTCAAGTCTCTGCCAACATCAAGGGCTGACAACAGCTGTGGGTCAACACCGACGACGTGGGACGACGCCGACGACGGAAGACGACGCCTCCTCCACATCTTCAAGGGCAATCTAACTATTCGTCTGTACAAGGTGATATAATTTCTATGCACTTCTTTTGAATAAACTGCAAGTTCCACTTTAAATATGAACTTATTTCACTACCCTTCTCTCATACTCTCTAAAGCATGAACCGTACATGCCTTGGGGTTATCCATGCTCTCCGCAAATCTGAAGTACGGGCGTTCCTGTTTCAACAGAAAGGTTTGTACGTCTGGTACCGACAATCTGGCAGCAATCAGATTTGCTGAAATCTCGTTTATTACCAATCCTCTACTTAATTGTTACTCACACAGTCAATACAATGCCTGATGACATTGCATTCACGTGTCACACCGTACAGTTACATTTGCCACCTATAGTACCATTTTACCAAAACAGCAACTCTATTTCAATGACTTTTTAGTGTATTTATACACCTCACTCTTCCACACAACATGTAGATGCTAGAATTAATGTTGTTGATCAGTGTTTTACTTGGAACATTCTTTATTGTAAACTAAATAGAACAAAGAGCTGCTGTGTAATCAACATCTCTGCACTATTTATAAGAATATTGAAGCCCCAGTGAATAGAGGAATTCCATTTAGTTTCTTTTATCTAGATGATGATGAGGATTATGATTGTACCGGGAGGTACACCTCAACGCCGCGCATTCAAAACTAGCGCCTAAATGAACTCCTCTATTGGTGAAACAGTGAAATTGAAGCTACACCAACTTAGAACTTTACTCAGAAGATGTCACCACCTAAATATTGAGTAATTTTGTTAATGTGCAGTTTCCTAACCTGAGTGAATTTCTACTTGTTTCGTTTGACATTCATCAAGAAGTTTGGACATTCTTCCACAGATGACACCAATAAAAATTATGATCATGCACCCTGGTGCGAAGTGAAAGAACTTATAATTTAAAGAAGTTTTATATTTCTAGGTCTTTGTAACTGATTGATGTTCATTTATTTTTGGGTTGGCAATTCTTCCTTTTCTTATGCCAGTTTTGAATTTAGCCAGTCCCTAATTTTTGTAATTAATATCCTACCAATCCCGTATTTCTTCTTCACTTTGGATTTAACCAATAAAATTGAGGGGGTGTGGCTGGTTTAGTCGTGAAAGATCTCGAACCTTCCCTGAGGGTTTATAAACTGCGGCTTTTCATGTCTCTTGGCCAATTGATCATCATCTTACTGAGTGTATGTGTCAAAGCAGGAGGCGGGCGGCTTCTTTCATCTGTCAGCAGTACATCTACAAGGTAATGGCCACATAACATCTTTCTTTCTTGCTAACTCCGCAGTTTAACCCGAGGGAAAGGTCTGAATCGTTAACTATGTAACCTACTTTTCTATAAATGTAACTTTCTACCGGCTAATGTAAAAACTTCATAAAAGCTTTAACTGTAAATCGGGGATAGAGAGTGATGTACCCTCTCGAGCTCCCCTTCATCTTGGATTGAGATGACTACGTTTTGTAACTTTTCTTCTGTAAAGTGTTAAAGTAAATCCTATACAACTTACCTCAGTAGTTTGGGAATAGCCCCTGTTTCATCGGCCTAGTGCCTTTTAGGTTTTTAAGTGTTCATTATATTGGAACACCCTGTGTTTCCATTCCTTTTGTGTTTGGGCCAGTTATTTAACCTGTTAGTTTCCATGAAGGCCCAGTAGGTTGGGTATTAAATACTCCTGTAAAAGTAAGCTCAATTAGTAAATGGTGGTCTGGGAGACCAGAGATTGATTTAATGTTGTCAATAGGCAATAAGAAACTGAGAGCCTGTTAGCTCTTTGTCAAGTTTTGTAACTGTAAAATGTGCATCTGGGGAGGCTAGATATTGTGATTTAGGGAGCAAGTGCTCTTGAATTAGGGAATTTCTGCCCCTCATTAAATAATTCGTCTTCCTTTTGTAAAATTGTAAAACTAGGGGCTTAAAGCCCAAAGTGTTGGATTTTTCCCAATCTTGTTTAATGATTGCTACTTGTACCTGTAATATTGTCAAAACAAATTGTTAAGTTTAAAGTTCTGAAAATGTAACCTTCAGTTTAAGTTTTAAATTCAATTCTTGACATTGTAGTTAGACCCATTCACCTCCGCACCTTCTTTCACCTCCGCGTTCCACGGAGATCCCGGAACAGTGATGATGATGATGATGATGATGATAAATGGCCTAAGCTACTGGGTAGCAGACCTTGTGAAGTGTAGCCATTTGGGTGACCTGCAGACCAGATTCAACTATTGATTGTGCTGCCATTTAGAAGCAAAAGCAGAACACCACTTCCCCTGGTCTTCGAGATTGAGATGTTAATTTGATGACTGGACTCTAGTGTGTGTCATCAGAGGTCTTAAAGTACCATATGGTGATAATGGGTCATAGGTTAGATCTCCTATATATAATCCACTTAGGGAGCTAACCAAGTGATATATGAAGTTTAAAATGAGTATTGGTTCTTGATTGCCAGCCTCTTAGTTTTTTCTCTGCCTTTAGAATAGAAACATTTTCATCTGAGACAGTTTTTATTCAGTCAGCGATTTATATGCACAAGTTGGCTATTAAATAAACCTGGTACAAGACATATTACAGCAATAAGGTTTCAGAGATGGATTGTACTGTTCAGAGCCCCTGACTTCAGTCCTTTCAAACACCTCTCGGATGAACTAGAATGGCGATTTTGCTCCAGACCCTAACGACCCACACCACTAACTTCGCTTGCTACAGTACTGCGGGTAGAATGCTATGTCATTCCCCCGAGACGTTCTGACACCTAATGTCCACTTTCCGTTGTTAGTTTTGCTTCAACGCTGAGGTGTCTTTCATAATTCAGCCATCTAGCTGATGAACCATACTCCGCCATTCTTCTCTATCCATAGCCTTCAGTGTGGCTATTCATCATATCTGTCCATTGTATTGATACTCATCCTCATGGTCTGTTTCCTTGGACTTTCCCCTCAACAGTCAACTTTTTAAGACTACCTTCTGGGTGTGTTATATGACCAAAGTAGCGTGTGATCCACTGAAAGACCTTGCATGACAGACAAACTTTCTGAAGTTGGTTCAGAATCGACATGTTTGTGCGATGAGCTGTCCAAGGAATCCTCGGAATTCTTCTCCAGCACCACATTCTAAAACTTTCTGGCTGTGGATGATCACGTTGTAGAATGTTCCATGTCTCTGCGCCATACAAGTAGACTGAGAAAACTGATATTCAACAAGCTGCTTTTTTTTTTTTTTTTTTTTTAAATTGCTGATGATATCATCTTTCCACATCTTCCCACCTTTGCTCTTTCGATCCTTTGTTTTATTTCATCTTTGGAATCACCAGAATTGGACAATAAGGAGCCTAGATATGCATACTAATTTACAAATTCATATCCTCAATCTGTTGGATATGTCGACTGTTGTTGTTCTTAGAGTCAACAATCCTGAGCTTGGTTTTCTGTCGATTTAGATGTAATCTGATATTTAGGCTTGTTTCCTCCACTCTTGATCAGCTCTGTAACTCTTCTTCAGATGATGCTATCAAGCTGATGTCATCAGCAAATCTCAAGTTGTTGATCTTGCCATCCCCCCCACCTCAGTGGATAATCCTTTATCCTAGTCATCCAGTGCAGTTCTCCTTCCATATTCACTATAGAGTTTGAAAAGTAGTGGTAGCAGGATACATCACTGGCGGACTCCAGCTTTCGTCCAAAACTCCTGGGACTGCTCATTTTGAATTTTGACAGTGGCTGTATTTTCCTTATACAGAGACTTGGGAACAATTAGATGAAGTGGCCAACCCATTCATTATAAACTTTCCAGAGATGATTCCATTTAATGACAATGAAGACCTTTTGGCAGTCAATAAAACACAGCCTTTTCTATGATTTGCCTTAATGCATTTTCTCTTCAGTTTGGACTTCAGAAATTTGGTACCTAAGAATGCTGCCATTTGTGTATGATATGAAGCATAACTTTAATAACAATAAAGCAATAATTTTCACATGTTTACCTCAATCCTTTCTTATGATTTGGACTGGAAGTGGATTGTACCCATTCCTCAGGTCATCTTCTAGAATTCAATATTGCCTGGCAGATTTTCAGCAGCATTTCAATTCCGGCATCACCAGTAACTTTCAATACCTCAGCTATTATTTCATCATGCCCACATGCTTTTCAGTTCTCAACATTTTCAAAGCCATTTTTACTTTATCTCAGAAGATGCTAGGTTCAGTATGACTATTTGTCTACCTTCACTTGGTCTTGTACATTGCATTGTTCACTGTAGAAATCCTGATAGTACAATCTCCATGTCTGTAGAGCATTCTCTTTATACATCGTCACCTCCCTGAGGGTTCTGTTTAGTCCAGAAATGTGGCTTGAATTTTTGAGTGATTATTCTGATTTTATCGAAAAGAACATTGCTGTGAATTTAGTTTGCATGGTCTTCAATCTCAGAACAAATGTTACTAAGGAAATTATTTTTCACTCTTCTACTACTGGGCTTTATATCCAAGGAACACTTAAGAGGACTGTTTTGGGGAGATGTCCGGATAGTGTATATTTCCATACTGCTAGCCATATCTTCCTCCTTGTGTTAACTACTAGTGGGAAGATTGTATGTGCCCCTCTTCAAGACAAAATTGGTATTTGAAGATGACATCTATGGATCTAGCTTTCTGTTGAGTATGCAGATGGACAGACTTTCTGTGTGAAAAATACCTTTGTCTGACTTCAGCACAGCTAGTCTCATTATACAACCAGCTTTGGTATTTAACAAGTAAAGAAGAATTATAATGCATCCAACTTTTTAAAGTCTAACTTGTGAGGTTGGCATGCCTGAACAGAAGGATGAAGAGTTTTAAAAAATCATTAGGATAATGTACTATTTCATTAAAATCATCTCATTCTGCGAAATCAGTTCTAATATATGTTGCTTTGTTCAGGTCTTGTTGATTGATGACATTATAATGTTTGGCATAAAATTGCTACTTCCAAAAAATTTGAATCCTCACTTGATGGCAGAATCTCAATAGTATCATTTTGGCCCTAGTTTTCCATTTCTGGGTACAGAAGCTGTTCACTGTAGTTAGAATCTACAACTGTTTCATTCTTCTTTAGTTTAAAAATACCTTTGGCCAAAAAGTAGAATATGTGAAATTTGACTGAACAGTGCTCAGGAACAGCCTAGATATGAACTAAGTCTGTCTGTGATGTTTGAACTCATTTGAAGTGGTTCAAATCTCTTGTAGCTAATTTGACTTTCAGTTTCCTGTCACCTATATGTAAATACATGGATCTGATAAATGCATCCATTCATTCTGTCTAAACTCATTTTAACATCTCAGTATTTAATTAGAAACCATTCCTTTTAACTATTGACTCAGTTAATGTAACCTTTTAAGTTTTTAAATCTGTTGTAACACGAAATATAAACAGGTAGTTCACTATAACATACCTTAAAATGATCTTAAATAACATTGAAAACAATTTCTTAACCAACCAGCTGTCTAAAGTGATATTACACTGGTGAAGATACAGAGATGGCGTGATCTATTTATTTTATTTTATTTTACATTTTATGGCCTACATTGGACCACTCTAGTCAATTATACAAAGGATTTTTTGATTTCCTATCAGCCCAATATTTTTTCGTTTTGAGAGATGCTGCCTTCTTTTGTTCTGTTGTAAACACCCTCCCATTAGATCCTTTATTGATCTTGGTCTGTAGCCTGGTGTGTGTGTCTTGAAGTATCTTAATTTTTTCTGTTTTGTTTTTGAGATCGTTTATTGTTATTTGTAGTTCTTTAATATCCTCCTTAATTTCCATGATCCATTTAATCTTGGTCTTGCTATTCCATAATTTTTCCATTCTTCTTCTGTTAATTCTGGTTTTTAAAACCAGAAGACACATCATATCATTGTATATTTTATAAATTGTATATTTTAATATTATCACTCATATCATGTGACATTCTTCATTAGATTTAGTAATGTTTTAAAATTATATATTAAGTTAGCTTTAGATCTCATGACCAGCTGAGGATGACCTCTGTGAAGGTTGAAACCAGTACTGCTTAATACATTATTAGCTGGTGTCAGGTGTTTTGATAAGATGTCCAAAGAATGATATACGTTTTTTCCTAATCATGCTCAATACTGATTCAATTTCCTTATGAACTGTTTCATTTGATGCTATTCTCCATGGTCAATTAACTTGATATTGTTTATTTATGCATGTTCTAATTATTCTTCTTTCTGTCTTTAGTATTTTGTCTGTTTCAGCTGTAATACAGTATTAGTTTTAAAAATGGTTTCACTAGCATAAGTTATTTCTGGCTCTGTGATTGTTTTATAATGTTTTAATTTTGCTGCTATCGATAAGCTTTTTTTTTGTATGTGGTCTTGGTAATATAATTTGCTTTGTTTAATTTATTTATTCTGTTATGCCAAGCTGGTTTCTCATGATTTCTCCTAGAGCGTGTGCACATTCGACTGGTCAACAGTACTATATTACTGCATGTCCAACAACAAAACTACAAAGAGGGAGCATCTGCACCTACTCAATATCTTTTAACGAGATTAGTACCAAGAAAACTAATGACATACCATAATATTTTGATGTTAATCATCCAACATTCTTAACCATATGAACTTACAAGAAAAACAATATACATCGTTGAACATTCTAGAATGCTTGATACAAACATGCCTCTGAACGTACAAAATTAATATAACTCCAAAGCATACCGCAAGAATACTGTGAACATTTTATCGTATTTTAATGTATTATATGTTACTAATTTTTATCACATCCATATCATAGAATGTTCTAGAATGCTTAGTATAAACATACGTATGCAATGATTCACCAATATGAACTGAACTTCAAATTGTACCTCAAGAAAGCCATAAACATTTTACATGTAGAAATTGTATTTTACCAAATTATCTATTACTCATGAACACTACACCAGAATTTTATGAAACATATACATGTCATAGAATATCGACGCTTGTTTTTTAAACCAGAAGACACATCATATCATTGTATATTTTATAAATTGTATATTTTAATATTATCACTCATATCATGTGACATTCTTCATTAGATTTAGTAATGTTTTAAAATTATATATTAAGTTAGCTTTAGATCTCATGACCAGCTGAGGATGACCTCTGTGAAGGTTGAAACCAGTACTGCTTAATACATTATTAGCTGGTCAACTCACGTGTGGGTTTAGTTCTAAACTGAGTACGAACTAAGCATAATTCTGTGCAAGACACTGGGATAGGGCCATCAACCCTGACATGGTGCATCCCAATGGCTAATAGGGGATGTTTCCTGTAGGTATACAGGAGAAGCGTGAATAAGATGTAGTCAAATAAACACTCGCGGATCAACTGAGGAAACTAGAACTGTGGTCAATGGCTTCAATGACAGAAGAGGACATATGTCTCAATGGCTGAGAGGGCGGAAGAACCAAAAATAAAATCCACCTTGCGTCTGACTCGGATCGAGCGGCGAAGTGGTCATCGTCTGTTTACCTAGTAGGTACAGCTGTATAGTTACGTTCCAGGAACTAGCAATCCCTGGTCCTAATTTCCCAGTGGAAACACTGGACCAATCTTTGATTACAAGCTATGATGATTTGTGTGAGTAACATCAGCATTACCCCAGGTGGTAACCATTCCACCTGTCATGAGACGGCTATTGGGTATTCGGATTCTGGGGAACCCAGGCAATCACAAACACAGAGAAAGTCAGAGTTCTCTGGCAAACTAACATCCAAAACCTTCACATACATTGGCATGTTCAGTGTAAATATCTTAATCCAACCTGGTAAATTGCACAATCTTGTAACAGAACTAGATCAACAGAAAATCCAGATACTTGCCCTGCAGGAAACTAGGATTCACTGATGAGGACACAGAACCGGAGAGTTGCTGAGGGAACTCCTTTACTAGGAATGGCCTTCATGGTACATGAAAGTATAGCAGACTCAATAAAAGAAGTCACTCCCATAAGCAACTGGCTCATGACAATGCGAATTCAATGTGCTAACAAGAAATATACAACAGCGAATGTACATGCACCCACTAACACGGACAATAAAAAAGAACCGCAAAAAACTGATGCATTCTGGGCTAAACTTGAGAAAATCATGGCGAAGATTCCCAAAGAGGATACAAAAATTTTGATGGGTGACTTTAACGCACAAATTGGTAAAGAAAAAGAACATCAGAAAACTGTTGGCAAATTCCCTGCTCACAAATCCACTAACAAAAACGGGTTGAGACTCATTGAACTGTGTCAACAAAACAATCTTAAAATCATGTTAACTTCTCTGAGAAAATCACCACGGAAACAGAAGACCGTTCCAGGGATCGGTGAATTTGAAATCGATCACATTGCCATCTCTCATCTCATGCAGAGAGAGGTACACTATGTACAGATATGCTGAGGAGCAAACGTCGATTCCGATCACTACTTAGTGAGAATAAAGGTAAAATTTAGCCTGAAGAAAATTCACCATAAGAGGCCACACATACCGAAGTTTGACACAACACAGATTGGAAACACTAATCTGCAAGAAGTGTGGGAAAGGGAACATGCAGGCACCTGGGAGAAATTCTGCATCAAAATCATCCAGAAAGCTCGAGAGCAAATTCTCCTGAAAAAGAATACAAAACACCCTTGGTGGAATTCTAAATGTGAAAGTGCCTTGAAGGAACAAAAAGAAGCATTCCAGAAATACAACAGCAAGAAATCACCACAAAACCAAACATATTTCAATGAAACTAGAAAACGAGTAACCAAAATCATTAGGCAGGTCAAGAGAAAACACCTGAAGCAACAACTGGACTCGATTGAAGATAACTTTCGTAACTACAACGTACGAGATTTCTACAGGGAATTCAGAGGACAAGTCCGTGGGTATGCTCCTCGAAACCTGGCTTTCAAAAGATCAGATGGAAAACTTGCACTCAGTAATCAGGAAAATTGTCAGGAACTAGCACTTTACTTCGCTGATCTCCTCAACTGTCCAGAGCCCCTCACAAGATTCCCTCAAGAACCCCCAAGGCACACTTTCGCAGACTCTCCAAGACTAACAGAGGAAGAAATCCACGGCCACATCCTCAAACTTTAAAACAATAGGACCTCCGGAGAAGATGGCATCATTGCGAAACTTCTGAAAAGTCTAGGACCTAACTCCCACAAGGAACTCACTCAAATCATTACAGATATCTGGCAATTGGAAGAATTACCTCAGGACTGGAAATACGCCCTCATCCACCCATTACACCAAAAGGGAGATAAGACTGACGTGAATAATTACAGGGCATTTCTCTTCTCCAAGTGGCATACAAAATTCTTTCAGCTTGTCTTTTGGAGAGAACGCAAGAACAACTTGAACAAGTATTGGTGAATATCAAGCAGGCTTCCGCCCTGGTCGCTCGTGTGCAGAACAAATATTCAACTTGAAGGCAACACTTAAATACAAAGCATTGAGGAGCAAACAGGTCATGTGCATTTTTGTTGACTTTAGGAAAGCGTACGACTTACTTGATCAACAGTCTCTCTTCGTTACTCTTGAGGAACTGGGGCTTGATTCCAAGACCCTCTACCTCATGAAGGCAACACTCACTGACACTTTCTCCAAAGTTAAATTCATGGGGGAGATCTCTGCACCATTCCCAATTAAATCTGGCGTCCGACAAGGTGACGGCATATCTCCGCTTTTTTTCAACCTCGTGGGAGAAGGCATTGGAAAACATGGGATACTGGCGTCCCATACGACTAGGACAACCCAAAGACGGTATTGAGATATCCTGCCTCGCTTTTGCAGATCAATCAATCAATCAATCAATCAATACTGATCTGCATTTAGGGCAGTCGCCCAGGTGGCAGATTCCCTATCTGTTGCTTTCCTAGCCTTTTCCGAAATGATTTCAAAGAAATTGGAAATTTATTGAACATCTCCCTTGGTAAGTTATTCCAGTCCCTAACTCCCCTTCCTATAAATGAATATTTGCCCCAGTTTGTCCTCTTGAATTCCAACTTTATCTTCATATCGTGATCTTTCCTACTTTTATAAACCCCATTCAAACCTATTCGTCTACTAATGTCATTCCATGCCATCTCTCCGCTGACAGCTCGGAACATACCACTTAGTCTAGCAGCTCTTCTTCTTTCTCTCAACTCTTCCCAACCCAAACATTGAAACATTTTTGTAACGCTACTCTTTTGTCGGAAATCACCCAGAACAAATCGAGCTGCTTTTCTTTGGATTTTTTCCAGTTCTTGAATCAGGTAATCGTGGTGAGGGTCCCATACACCCCCATCAACGCAGTAATTAAAACTGAGAGGACTTTTCCTATTTGTGAAACTCACAACCTGACTTTTAGCCCCGTTTATCAACATACCATTGCCTGCTGTCCATCTCGCAACATTTTCGAGGTCACGTTGCAGTTGCTCACAATCTTGTAACTTATTTATCACTCTATAGAAAATAACATCATCCGCAAAAAGCCTTACCTCCGATTCCACTCCTTTACTCATATCATTTATATATATAAGAAAACATAAAGGTCCGATAACACTGCCCTGAGGAACTCCCCTCTCAACTATTACAGGGTCAGACAAAGCTTCACCTACTCTAACTCTCTGAGACCTATTTTCTAGAAATATAGCAACCCATTCAGTCACTCTTTTGTCTAGTCCAATTGCACTCATTTTTGCCAGTAGTCTCCCATGATCCACGGCCATACTGACAGATGTAGTCACAGCCATTAAACAAGTTGAAACCCTTAACGAATGTGCTGGAAAGGTTGGCCTACAAATTTCCTTTGAAAAGACTAAGTTCTTCTGCTCAAAACTTGACATCTGAAATTTGAACACGACATATGCGCAAATCAACTGAGTACCAGACTTCAAGTACTTGGGAGAAATACTTGAAACAACAGGAGGCGAGAAGGCTGCCCAGAAAATCGCCCACAAAAATTTCAGAAAGCTTATGGTAGGGTTCACAACATATACAATAAAAAGTGCTTGTCCTGCCATGCAAAGATCAGACACTATAATACAGTAATCAAGCCCAAAGTCTTATATGCCAGCGAGACCCTTACACTAAACGGGAAAGGTGACCTAGAAAACATTTTAAAAGAAGAAAGAAGAATCCTGAGGAAAATTGTCGGCCCTCAAAAAACAGAAGATGATTATAGACTGAGGTCATGCAAAGTGACAGAAGAGCTTTCCAACATTGCAGCAGACATCTGCAAAAGATGTCTGCAATTTTATGGACACGTCCGCAGACTGCCGGCAAGTAGATTGACACACAAGATTCTCACCTACATAGAACATCTAAAAAGTATTCCATGGGTACTGGAAGTGAAGAAGGATCTGGAAAAAGCCCAGATGAACTCAACTAACATCGCGGACAGAAACCTCTATAGGACAAAAATTAATGGACGGAAAGTGCAACCAGAGGACGAAGTGAAAAAGAAGACTGGAGCAAAGTGGATAGAAAAACGAAAAAGGATCCATGGAGAAAGGATGAGAGCTGTTTGGCATCTCAGAAAACAGAATCGTTAGAGCTTTCCTTGATCCATTAGGTCCATACGCACATAATAGTAATACTGTAATAATAATAATAATAATAATAATAATAATAATAATAATAATAATAATAATAATAATAATAATATATATCCATGTGTGTTTGTTTGAATGTATTGCTACTTTTGTTTGATAAGTTTGTTGGAACTTATTCCTTATAGCTTCTAATTGTTCCTATTCTTCATCTTCTTTTCTGTCTAATGTCAGTTAGTTTTGGGTGGTGTAATTATTGAATTACTCATTATAGAATTATTTTGATTACTTTGATCTTATGATCAGTTAGTCTCTTTTTAATATGAATCATTGTGTCTAATTACAGAGGAAAGATACTGTTTGCTCCTGTTTCTCCTGTTACTGAACGGATCATGGAACGTGTGAACAACAATTTTCAGGCTGTGCAGAAACTAAGAGATATTTTAGGAGATATAATAAATGGCAGCATTTCTGCTACTCATAGAAGAATCCTAGATGATTCTGAAAATCTTCAGGTTATCAAGGTAAATTACAGTGTTTCTAACATGTTTGACTTCAGGTTATACTTCTCACTGCCAAAAGCTAAATACCTGTACTACCTCCATCATCACACTGCATCCCCCATGTCCCCTCAAGAGAACCAGAATATATCTGTGGTGTGTCTCCAATCCTTGCCCCATTTCTCTACGGTATCAGGTATGAAGTGAGATGAATCTTCATAGCAATTTTTTACAACTGGATGCTCTTCCTCATGTCAACATCATCATAGGAGTGAAAGAGATGAAATGAATGACTAGAACCAGAATGTATCTGTGGTATCTCTTCCTTTTGTTTGACAAGAATGTGCTATAGACTTTCTTCCAATGAGGATGCTTGATAGCACGTACATGACAGGCCCCTTAAGGACCTCGTGCTAGTGGGTATCTCTGAAAGTAACTGTTTCGAACGATTCTTGTACTTGGCCTTAGATCCATTACTTTACCAATCCACTTTTTGCTGTTTCTCCTTGTTTTCAAATTCTGAGGCTCTGTGTTTGAAGCTTTGTTTTTCTATCACCTTATAACTGTATAGTTTGCTCTCTTCTATTCTACCCTTTCGTTCTCTACCTTCCCATATTATAAACTTTAATAAATCTTTTTTCTTAAAGTCTCGGAGATCCTTAATTTGTGTATCCTTTTCACCTTAGGTATTGTCCGGCTCCATGGTTAAATGGTTAGCGTGCTGGCCTTTGGTCCAGAGGGTCCCGGGTTCGATTCCCAGCCGGGTTGGAGATTTTAGCCTTAAATGGTTAATTCCCTTGGCTCGGGGACTGGGATTTGTGCTGTCACCAACATCCCTGCAACTCGCACACCACACATAACACTATCCTTCACCACAATAACATGCAGTTACCTACACAGGGCAGATGCCACCAACCCTCATCGGAGGGTCTGCCTCACAAGGGCTGCACCCAGCTAGAAATAGCCACATGGAAAAAAAAAAAAAAAAAAAAAAAAAACGTTAAGTATTTCTCCTGTGTTCCTAGTCTTTTACATCTGTATTCATCTTAAACTTATATCTCTTCCCTTTTCCTGTGTTTATCCAGCTTCCTTCTCATCCTACACTTTCCTCATCAAGGTTGAAGATCTGTCAGGATGCCCCTCAATGAGTGTTGAAGCTTGTCATCCTGACGAAACTGGGAAACAGAAGCATGCTCATTGTAGACTGAGAAGAAACAGATGTAGAAGAGTTGGGATTGTTGAGGAGAGATCCCAGACGTGTTTGAAGATGTGGAGTCAGGTCTTGTCCTTTTGTGTTTTCATGTTTGTCCCTGTTTCCTCTTTTCTATTGCTCCCTCTTCATACATTGACCTGTCATTCTGTTTATTCCATTATATTTTCCTCTTCATGTTCATATTTCTCTTAACCCTACGTGGGCGGAAGCATTTTATGTCTGTATGCAGACCAAAAATATGGGAAATTAAAACTCATCCAAAATTATCAAATACTAGCTATAAACATGCATATGTATGTAATACTAATTATTTACCTTACTCCAGCGCAGAGGTTCGTAGGATATTATTAAACTTTTTCGTGGCTGCATCTTAGCGCAAAGAAAAAAAAAAAGGCATGAGTCGTTCACAAAAAAGATATTATACAAATCAAAGCCCTTATATCAGATAGTGTTAGAGATGCCCAGTCTTTGATTCTACATGTTCTAGTTGGAGGTGTTGCCTGTTGTTTCCATTTATTTATTTTCTTGAATTACTCTTTCCTGGCAAATTATGTCAAAATTTCTATATAAAAAAGTGGTGAAAAGTACTCAGTAGGCTCGGTCGCCATGTCAAAATATGAATGTAAAATTGGTCCTTGATTAATATTATGTATCAGAATGGTACTTAAAGGTCCTGGGTCCAAGTTACTCACGTCAGTCCTTTTGTCAAATGTTTCGTTTTCCGGGGCACTTGAGTTGCTCTTGCACCGAGAAGACTCACTACTTGACTTTCCATCTTTTGACTCTTCAGGTGACCGGGCGAGTTAGCCGTGCGCGTAGAGGCGCACGGCTGTGAGCTTGCATCCGGGAGATAGTAGGTTCGAATCCCACTATCGGCAGCCCTGAAAATGGTTTTCCGTGGTTTCCCATTTTCACACCAGGCAAATGCTGGGGCTGTACCTTAATTAAGGCCACGGCCGCTTCCATCCAACTCCTAGGCCTTTCCTATCCCATCGTCGCCATAAGACCTATCTGTGTCGGCGCGACGTAAAGCCCCTAGCAAAAAAAAATAAAATAAAAATAAACTCTTCAGGTGAAAATTACTTTCGTATACATCCGTAGAGGCCAAAATTGAAGCAATCTATTGCTCACTGATTCTCTTCTTACCAACCAAATTCAATCAATCAATCAATCAATCAATCAATCAATCAATCAATCAATCAATACTGATCTGCATTTAGGGCAGTCACCCAGGTGGCAGATTCCCTATCTGTTGCTTTCCTAGCCTTTTCCTAAATGATTTCAAAGAAATTGGAAATTTATTGAACATCTTCCTTGGTAAGTTATTCCAATCCCTAACTCCCCTTCCTATAAATGAATATTTGCCCCAGTTTGTCCTCTTGAATTCCAACTTTATCTTCATATTGTGATCTTTCCTACTTTTATAAACGCCATTCAAAGTTATTCGTCTACTAATGTCATTCCACGCCATCTCTCCGCTGACAGCTCGGAACATACCACTTAGTCAAGCAGCTCTTCTTCTTTCTCTCAGTTCTTCCCAACCCAAACATTGCAACATTTGTGTAATGCTACTCTTTTGTTGGAAATCGCCCAGAACAAATCGAGCTGCTTTTCTTTGGATTTTTCCCAGTTCTTGAATCAGGTAATCCTGGTGAGGGTCCCATACACTGGAATCATACTCTAGTTGGGGTCTTACCAGAGACTTATATGCACTCTCCTTTACATCCTTACTACAACCCCTAAACACCCTCATAACCATGTGCAGAGATCTGTACCCTTTATTTACAATCCCATTTATGTGATTACCCCAATGAAGATCTTTCCTTATATTAACACCTAGATACTTACAATGATCCCCAAAAGGAACTTTCACCCCAACAACGCAGTAATTAAAACTGAGATGACTCACAACCTGACTTTTAACCCCGTTTATCAACATACCATTGCCTGCTGTCCATCTCGCAACATTTTCGAGGTCACGTTGCAGTTGCTCACAATCTTGTAACTTATTTATCACTCTATAGAGAATAACATCATCTGCAAAAAGCCTTACCTCCGATTCCACTCCTTTACTCATATCATTTATATATATAAGAAAACATAGAGGTCTGATAATACTGCCTTGAGGAATTCCCCTCTTAATTATTACAGGGTCAGATAAAGCTTCACCTACTCTAATTCTCTGAGATCTATTTTCTAGAAATATAGCAACCCATTTGGTCACTCTTTTGTCTAGTCCAATTGCACTCATTTTTGCCAGTAGTCTCCCATGATCCACCCTATCAAATGCTTTAGACAGGTCAATCGCGATACAGTCCATTTGACCTCCAGAATCCAAGATATCTGCTATATCTTGCTGGAATCCTACAAGCTGAGCTTCAGTGGAATAACCTTTCCTAAAACCAAACTGCCTTCTATCGAACCAGTTATTAATTTCACAAACATGTCAATATAATCAGAAAGAATGCCTTCCCAAAGCTTACATACAATGCATGTCAAACTTACTGGCCTGTAATTTTCAGCTTTATGTCTATCACCCTTTCCTTTATACACAGGGGCTACTATAGCAACTCTCCATTCATCTGGTATAGCTCCTCCGACCAAACAATAATCAAATAAGTACTTCAGATATGGTACTATATCCCAACCCATTGTCTTTAGTATATCCCGAGAAATCTGATCAATTCCAGCCGCTTTTCTAGTTTTCAACTTTTGTATCTTATTGTAAATGTCATTGTTATCATATGTAAATTTTATTACTTCTTTGGCCTTAGTCTCCTCTTCTATCTCAACATCATCCTTGTAACCAACAATATTTACATACTGCTGACTGAATACTTCTGCCTTTTGAAGATCCTCACATACACACTCCCCTTGTTCATTAATTATTCCTGGAATGTCCTTCTTGGAACCTGTTTCTGCCTTAAAATACCTATACATACCCTTCCATTTTTCACTAAAATTTGTATGACTGCCAATTATGCTTGCCATCATGTTATCCTTAGCTGCCTTCTGCGCTAGATTCAATTTTCTAGTAAGTTCCTTCAATTTCTCCTTACTTCCACAGCCATTTCTACCTCTATTTCTTTCCAGTCTGTACCTCCTTCTTAGTCTCTTTATTCCTCTATATTAATAAGGTGGGTCTTTACCATTCCTTACCACCCTTAAAGGTACAAACCTGTTTTCTCATTCCTCAACAATTTCTTTAAACCCATCCCAGAGTCTGTTTACATTTTTATTTACCGTTTTCCACCGATCATAGTTACTTTTTAGAAACTGCCTCATGCCTGCTTTATCAGCCATATGGTACTGCCCTAACAGTCCTATTTAAGACCTTCCTTTCTATCACATTTATTTTGAGCTGTATAAATTGCAAAAACCTGGTCTCAAAACTCGCGACGCATGCTTGACTGAACGTGATAGCCTCTCACAGCTTGCAAAAAGCTAGCAGGGAGATAACTCAACTCTGTTAGAAGATTCTCCTTTCATCCACACCTATAAGCATCTGTTAAGCTTTTTTCATTACTACGTCTACCGGTAACGGTGCATCTCTGACCATTTAATAAATTAAATTCGGCTTGCGGGCAACCTGTTATGGGATTTAATATATTAAATTCCGCCCTTTAAGATTAATATAATTTGATTTTTCACTCCTTTGTTCCTTTCCATTATTTATAGGCCTATAGATCCTTAAATTTATGTTTATCATTTAGAGCTTTTGTTTTGTTTTGCAATAGATATAGGAGTTTACCTTCAGGTGATGCTAGAAGCATCTACTTCTGAGTAGGAAGGTGGCATATAACAGGGTCTGGCAGCATGTCTATTGCAATCCACCGGTAGTTCGCGAGGTCAAATTTAATACTGAGCGAATGGCTGTATGGTTTGGTTCACATAGTTGTCAGCTTGCATTTAGGACATAGTGTGTTCGAACCCCACTGTTGGCAGCCCTGAAGATGGTTTTCCATCATTTCCCATTTTCATACCAGGCTGTGCCTTAATTAACACTATGGTCATTTCCCTCCCTCTCCTAGCTCCTTCCTATCCCATTATATTGTTGCCATAAATGTATCTGTGTTGGTGCGACGTTGAGCAATTCAAAAGTACATAAATGGTAGTCTGTAAGCTTTAAGGAAATAAAAGTGGTCCATAGAGTTAAATTCTCACCCAAGCACCAAACACTTGGAGAAGTTTGTTTTTGCATTCTGACTTGTTCGCGGATGAGCAGGTTCTGTGATGGCTGAAAATATTATTTCCTTCACATGTATATGATGTAGTGAAGCTGTACTGCATCCCAAATATATTTATGCATTCTGTGTCAGTACACGAGAGAAGTATCCTATGCTGACTGACATTGTATTTCATTTTAAGACTGATTTTGCCTCAAGATTTAGGTTGATTGTTTAATAGTGGCAACAATGCTATAGCACGGCCATGAAACGGAGCCAGGCAATGTCGTTTATACCACAGACAGTGTAAATGACTACCCTCCCTCTCAGCAGATGAATACACTCTTCCGCTTCATGCACGTGCACAGTGATAACAGGAACAGAGCAGTTGTGAATGAGCGGTCACGGAATTCAGTCGCAATGTTTTTGAAGCAATAGCAGAAGAGCTGAATAAAAATTGAATGTGCTAGAAGCTGTATTTCATGACAATGTTACCATACCATCAATGACCTGAGCCAGATCTTATGAACCAAAGCTGAAATGCCAGTCGATAGAGTGGCATCATTATGAGTCACTGCAAAGAACAACAGTTCAGCAGACCCCCACCAATGTGAAAGTTATGGTGATTCTTGCCTACGATTGGGATGGTGTTACAGAAATCACTTCCCATAGGGAACCTGAAATATTTGTCCCGAATGAGTAAATTTATAATACTAATATAATTGGTACCGGGCGAGTTGGCCGTGCGCGTAGAGGCACGCGTCTGTGAGCTTGCATCCGGGAGATAGTAGGTTCGAATCCCACTATCGGCAGCCCTGAAAATGGTTTTCCGTGGTTTCCCATTTTCACACCAGGCAAATGCTGGGGCTGTACCTTAATTAAGGCCATGGCCGCTTCCTTCCAACTCCTAGGCCTTTCCTATCCCATCGTCACCATAAGACCTATCTGTGTCGGTGCGACGTAAAGCCCCTAGCAAAAAAAAAAATATATATATATAATTGGTCCGTTATTGGACATTATAAACTTCCCAGCTAACTCATTCCTGTTGCTAGTGTTTTGTCCCAGTGTACCAATTTGGGCTCATCTGTTGGTAACAGTGCATTGCACTTCCAGTGGCTCTAAATAGCCTACGCAGTGGCCTCCACGGTATGCACTAGCCATGCGTCTTGGTAGGTGTGCTAGTTATCAAAGAAGCAAAGTCTGGCCAGATTGAACAGTCCCCTATGAAAGTGATATCTGACCTTTACACCTTGGTCATCTGTAGATGTTCCATATAGCATGGCAGCTGGGTAAAGAATGAAGAGTGCCAAAATTACCTCCGTTACAGAATTGCAATATGCAAATAATGCTGCCGCACCTGCTCTCGCACCTCAGTAGCTGCAGCAGTCAGTCATTTATTTCAAGAGTGCTTGCAGTCGTTTTGGTCTCCATTAATTTTCATAAAACTGAAGTACTCTCACAGCCTGCACCTGAGTCGAACCTACCAACTTTCACCTTCTTTGTGGATACTCCACTGGAGCAGGTTGACCACTTTTTATAAACCCAGAAATATCTTCTCAACAAATGCTAACTGCTGACAAGATGTGGATTGGAGAATTGCTGCTGTCCACTCAGCATTTGGACATTTATCCTGTCGTATCTTCATGAATAAGGACCTTACAGTGCATACCAAGATCATGGTTACCGTGTTCCATGTTACTGTCATATCAGCACTGCTTTACGGTTGTGAAACTGGACCCTCTGCCATCAGGATATCAAAAAGCTAGAGCGCTTCCATCTGCAAAAACTTACATCCATCTTGAACATCAAATGGGAGGACCGTGTCACCAACCTTGCAGTTCTTGAGAAAGCGCATTCTGTAAGCATTGAGGCTACTATCATTGGCCATTGTCTTTGGTGAATAGGGCACGTCTGTCGCATGAGTGATATCAGGCTTGTTTGTCAACTCCTGTATGGTGAACTCTGCTCCGGCACAAGAGTTCTTGGAGCCCCTTTGAGACATTTCAAGGATCAGCTAAAACATACTATGAAAAGAGCTGGAATTAACACTCAATCCTGGGATACCTTTACCATGTTTGAAGTGGAACAATGTAGACATGAAGAGGCTAAGTGACAAGTACGGAAACTCCATCAAGCTCTGTCAAGCTCAGCGCCATCCTCGCCCAGCCATTTTTCCATGTGATTTTAGTGGATGTATGTTTCATGCCAAGATTGGGCTTCTAAGTCATATGAAACATATTCACAAAGCATTGTGAGTGTGAAAATGTAACCTGCTGAAGAATATGTTTACTCGGATACGAGTTCCAGCCGATGACGACAGTGCATCTCTATATTTTCAAAGTAGTTGATCATTTGCTTGCCAGTGAACTGAGTCCCATGTGATGATAATATTTTAGACCTGTTGCTCTGTTACTTACTAGGTACCTACTGTAAACTTGTTTAAACTTAGTAAACTGTATTCTGTATTTATCCCAGTAATCCATTTTCTGCCAGATATTCTCTATATCTGAATGAATACCTTCTGAGATTTATGATGTCCAGTTATATTGTATTAAGAATAATATGCTAAGGACTAGAACTAAAGAACTCTTGATTATCAGCAGGGGTCATGTACCAACATTTCAGGTACTCAGAGAATTCCAACTTCATATTTTAATATTAACTGAGAACTCTGGGTTTACATGCTTAATATGTCCTACTGGGGTGTTCTATGTAACTGCTTACAAGAATACATGATGAATGTATTAAGATTTAGAAAATTGGTTAATTTTAAATTGAATTTGTGGCATTTTTGGTAGCTTGCTGTACTGGCACACAAACAATGATCCCAAATAGTAATCAGGTGATCTTTAGTTTGAGTATTTAGGGAGATTGACATTTTCATATCATTGAACAAGAACAGAGTACAGTACATATTTGCTTATCAAGCAAATACCTCTGATATATCTGTTTATAAAATGACTGCACCAGTTTCTATAACCCCTAAGATTATTTGCTTGATTAGATCATCAGTTGCTGGAGGACAATAAATATTAAAAATGAACCTTTTATTATTTTATTATTTTGTCTTATAATTTTATATTCATTATAAGAACTCTAGATATTTTATGATAGAATTTTTCAGATACAGAGCTAGGGAAGCAGATCTTTGAAAACCTGGATTCGATAAATGATGGAAACTTCAAGAGATCTGATAATCTTCGCCTTTCGCTTGACAGGTATACTTAATATTTATCATATATCATAATTTCATATTGTAAAATGTGTTTTTTCAAGTAGTAGTTCCCCAGGCAAATGCCGGGGCTGTACCTTAATTAAGGTCACGGCCGCTTCCTTCCAATTACTAGGCCTTTCCTATCCCATCGTCGCCATAAGACCTATCTGTGTCGGCGCGACGTAAAGCAAAAAAAAAAAAAAAAAAAAGTAGTAGTTCCAAATCATGTATCATCGTATATATGTAGTAGGTCCAAAGGAAAGGAGAAATGTATGAACCCGTAGGTAGGTAGGTAGGTAGGTAAAAGCCTTTGTTGTCTGTGACATTGTTAGGGCACCTGGCCCTCTCTTATTCTTAACTGTATATATACAAGGTCTCTCGTATAAACCCAGACCAAGCACACGGTATTTGTACTCTGTGCTACAGCAGCTGTCTCAGCCCAACTTACGTTGCTCGTGCCCGCCCTGCTTTAAGCGTGTATACAATCTTATGTGAAATCTCACCTTATAAAAGATGCTGGAAGTGTCATCCTTCATAATGACGGACTTCATAAACACCAGTAGGATTTTATGTACACCATTCGTGAGAATTATGACTGTTCACACGGCCATCAAGATGAAACCAGGCCTCATCTGAAAAGAACATAAGCTGTGGGTCGAGTAAACAATCATTCAATGATGCAAGATACCACTCACAATATCTCACTGTTTTAAAGAATGGGCCATGTAAACCTGTACAGTTTGATGTGTAACAGCTCTGTAGCTCTGTGTGAAGAAGAAACTGAAACCCCTACTTGTTGTGCTAAATTTTATGAGTGATTTATTCACACCAATATCATCTAGCTTTACCTCTGTTAAAACTGTTTGTGTGTGTGCAAGTTTTCTATTGGCACTAAGCCAGTAGTTCCAAATTTATTTACAATTATGTTAATCTGTGCTTATGATGGTGGCACTTCACCAGGAAATTGCTGACCAAATGCATCGCATCTCCATCAAGCCGACTCGTACTTAAAATAACTTTTACAAACAAAAATTCAGTGTTGAAATGATAACTGTCTCACGCGTTAACTGCTGAGATTCAGACTTGCTATTGATGCTAGGTCAAACATGTGCACACTCCTTGCAAGGTTAGAACTATGCGCGCGCTTTCAGTACAGCTGCTTAGGTCTCGGAGAGTAGAAACGCCACTGGGCGGTCTGGGTTTATAAGAGAGGCCCTGTACATACTAGGTGGGTTTAAGTATTTTGGTGAATGATAATAACGCACAAAGAAAATAGCTTTAGTCACCTTCAAAGTACTCTCCATTGGCCACAATACACCTTTGTCAATGTGTACACAGCTTCTGGAAACTGGCAGCAAAGGCGTCATTTGATGACTGGTGTCACACATCTTTGGATGTCCAGTATGCCAGCACGATGTGTGCCTTTCAGGATTCCCTTGGTGTGAGGAAACAAAAATAATGCTGCATACACCCAATCTGGGGAGTACGGTGGATGTTCAAGAACAGTTACGTGCCGCTTAACCAAGAGGTTGTGCATATGAATTACAGAGTGTGGACATTATCGTGGTGGAGACTTCACTTTCCACTCCTGTACAACTCTCGCTGAACACACCAGGGGTTTAGCAGCAACTGTTTCAAAACATTCTCATAGAATGCGGCGTTAACAGTTTGAACCTCCTGTGCGAATTCCTGGTGGATCATGCCATTGCTCCATTGCTGTCAGAAAAGGCAATCAACCGTGTCTTGATCCTGGACTTTTGGTGGTAACTCTTTTTGGGATGTGGGGAACCTGTTGAACACTCCATGCCATTGATTGTTGCTTGGTTTCCAAGCACACATTTCTAAAGATGGTCTGCTACAGTATGGATAGATTTTGAGTATAGACAAACTCCAGGTTTAATTTTGATAGAGCAGTTGTTTAAGATTATTTAGTTTACATACTGTTGGTAGTTAATGTGAATAGCAGAGGTTACATACATGTGATCTTAAGGAAATTAAGTGGAAAATCCATATAGGTATTGAAGTACTTGCAGTAGATTTTTTTGTACCATGTAGTCTCCTGTGCATTTCTTGTAACTTGCTTTGTATTCACAAACAAAGAATTTACAGTTTTCAGTTCAAATTAGGACATTTTAAGTATTTTAGCTTTCAATAATTGTGCTGATAATGCTATTCCCTGTGTTGTATTCATCTCCATTGAACCTGAATTAATAACATAACATAGTCCAGAATCCTGTTTGATCTGTTTCTATCTTATCTCCCTCCATCACCAACGTCTGCTCCTAGAGAATTATTTTTGTGAAGTTTATCAATGTAATTTGTAGTTATTTTACTTCCATTTACACAGGAAGATTCACTTTCTTACATTCTTCTTTTTGCCACAATAATCGTTTAATAGTCCCATGTACCTGGCATATTAATGTCACTGATAACATTTCAACTGACCCTTTTACTGCAGAAGTCTTGCGAGAAGTTGATTCTGTTTAAGATGTTGATTCCCATAGGGAACCTGAAATATTTGTTCCGAATGAATAAATTTATAATACCAAAATGGTCCATTATTGGACGTTATAAACTTTCCAGCTAACTCATTCCCGGTTGCCAGCATTTCGTCCCAGTGTGCTAAGTTGGGCTCATCAGTTGGCAAATAGCACACCTACCAAGACGCATGGCTAGAGCATACTGTGGAGGCCACTGCGTAGGCTACTTGGAGCCACCGGCAGTGCTAATGCACTATGAAAGACTGTCTCATTTTCAAAAATTGATGCCTGCCTGGTCATCAGATGATAAAGATGTTGATTACCGTAGGGAACCTGAAATATTTGTTCCGAATGAGTAAATTTATAATACCAATATAGTTGGTCCGTTATTGGACATTGTAAATTTTCCAGCTAACTCATTCCTGGTTGCCAGCGTTTTGCGCCAGTGTGCTAAGTTGGGCTAGCCATGCGTCTTGGTAGGTGTGCTATTTAACAGCTGATGAGCCCAACTTAGCACACTGGGACGAAATGCTGGCAACTGGGAATGAGTTAGCTGGAAAGTTTATAATGTCTAATAACGGACCAACTATATTTGTATTATAATTTGATTCTGTTCATTGCAGTCCTCTGTATCCTGAAACAATGATAAGGGTGATGGTTACAGATTTTAAGTAGTTTTGACAGCAGTAGTATTGTGGAGGTGTGAATATATGACTGCCAATCTTATAATAATTTACATCCTTGAAGGCCAAGCCCACATTTAAATTAAACTAAGTGTTGTCCAGTTTTTTACATTTTATGAGTTAACATAAATAATTAACAGTTTGAAGTAATATATTCACTATATATAAAATAATGGTCTACTTACCATGTAATGACAGCTTTTCTGTACATTTTTAGTCAATAGTTTTGACATAACATTTAGTTTCCTTTATGTTTTGCCTTTTTGGCAGTTCATTCTTCCACAAAATTACTCTATGGTATTACATATTGATTTGTGATAAAGAAATCACAATATTTTATGTCTTGCAGTTAATAAAAATAACAGATGGATGTTTCAACGCAAATCAGGTGCTTTACAGGTACCTGTGCAGAGCAGCATGAAACACATTATGCTTTTCAATAGTTAGGGAAAGGTTTTACTTGCCAGCAAAGAACAATTATGACATCCTATTCCTTGCAAAATGTAGATAAAATGTTCAAAAGCTTCTTTTTTTCCAAAATTCATATTTAAAGTTTGCAAATATATTTATTACCTGCTTAGCATCAAGAAGGCTTCAGTTGATGCAGTTATAACTTTTCAAATCTTATTTATAGTGCTCTATAATGTGTGTTTCTGTCCTCCTCACAGATTCATTTCTGATATTAACTACAGAGCTCAGGCTTTTTCTGCCTTGGAAGAGATTGAGAATGCTACTAGACTCCTGCTGAACGTGAGTAAAGATGGTTGAGTTGAGTTGAAAAGTAGTCTAGGCAATGGTATCCTTCTCACTTTCAGATTAATTTTTTTTTTTGACCATGTTTTTCTTCATTTTTTTATAGTACAGTTTTTTCAACTGAAATCCACAGTGCTCCCTACAATTATATCCTTTTCTCATTGCTTTGGTAAAGTTGCCATCTTATTATTGGGCAGTTCAATATTCTTCTGTGTAAGCATTTTATCAATGTTACATGAGATCTTTGTCTGTGGCATAAGGTTATTATAGAACAGGAAGGTCCTGAAAGCTCATGCAAATTCTAACAAAATCATGGGTGGCAGCAATATTCCATCTTGTCTTTGACAATGCTTTATCATGCAAATGTTTTGATCCCTTCCTCACATCACAATGATTATACAAATTGGAAATATCTCTCCAAATAAACTATAGATGATTTGATGTGAAAATTTAAAATAATTGGATTTCTTTTTTATAACTGAGATGCCAGAAAATACAATGAGGTAGGTATTCACAAACA
The DNA here is from genome assembly GCF_040414725.1 of Anabrus simplex. Lineage (NCBI taxonomy): Eukaryota > Metazoa > Arthropoda > Insecta > Orthoptera > Tettigoniidae > Anabrus > Anabrus simplex. The sequence goes on along the minus strand of NC_090269.1, from coordinate 42,395,992 downwards.
GTCCTTGTGACGACTGTCATTTTATTACTGTTCTCTACCTGGATAAATGTAATTGTTTAAATGCAGCCTGTATTTTGGCAGTAGATTTTAAATTGTCAGTAAATTCTAAACCAAAATATAGAGCAAAAAGCATGTTTAATTCAGTAATGATGGTTTTGTGACGATAAATTATGCTTTTACTTAAGAAGTTAATTCGGGTGGGACCGAGCAAGTTGGCTATGTGGTTAGGGTCATGTAGCTGTGTGTTCAGGAAATAGTGGGCTTGAATCCCACTGTCAGTAGCCCTGAAAATGGTTTTCTGTGGTTTCCCATTTTCACACCAGGCAAATTAACTAAGGCCATGACCGCTTCCTTCCCACCCCTAGCTGTTTTCTATCCCACCATTGCCCTAAGACCTATCTGTGTCGGTGTGATGTAAAGCAAATCATAAAAAGGGAAAAAATCAAGTCTTAAGATTAAAAACCTACTTCTTGTATGTAAAAAAATGTCTATCTTCAGAAAAGTTTCTTCTTTGACAATTTATGCAGAAAATAGAATGTTAGATTCTTAGTGGTGAGCAAATGGGAAAATGAAGGAAAGTAATACTTTACTACAAAATTTATTAGTTTCATTTTCCAGATTTTTCTTATTACACTTTTTACACTGGTGACCAAAAGTCATGGGAAGACACTGAATGCGACATTAATAACAGTTGCTCCTCTGTGAGCCCTCAAAACAGCAGCAAGACAGTGAGGCATTGACTCTACAAGGTGTTGGAATCGTTCTGGAGGGATCTGGACCCACGCATCTTGCGCTGCTCCCCACAATTGGTCTTGTGTTGTTGGTGCGGGGTTCATGGAGCGTACACCAGCATTGACAGCATCCCATAAAGGCTCGATTGGATTAAGATTGAGGGATCTGAAGCGCCAGTCCATGGTCTTAACTTCACTGGAGTGCTCCTCCAACCACCTGCATGCCACCGCAGAGCTGTGACATGGTGCATTGTCCTGTTGAAACATGGCATCTCCATCAGGGTCATCTAGGGCCAGAAAGGGATGCAGATGGTCTGAAAGAATGTCCACATAATGTGAACCTGTCAGTGCTCCCTGCAGCTGGACAATAGGGTCTAATTGCACCATGAGAACGCCGCCTAGACCAGAACTGAGCCACCTCCCGCCGGGATAAAACCTTGTTGACATGCAGGATCCATAGCTTCATGGGCATTCGCCACCCTCTCACATCAATCCAATTTGATTTTGATAAAGGAGTATTGGGTTAACAAGGAAACATTGACGTCATATCACAACAATGCTCAACATTTTACCTACATAGATATCCCCCTAATGTTGTGTTTATATGGAGTGACAAGATGGACTTTTCTTCCATGCTACCATTCATGAATTTTTAATATGTCATATTGTACATGTCTCACATGTAGTTTTCTTAGTGGAGGGCCCCCTGTTTTATTAGGTCTTAATGTAATATATGAATTTTAACCTACTTAGCTGAAGGAGAGAATTAACATATTTCTTGAAACATGTACTATATATTCTGAAGTGTGAAATGTAAATAAATTTTTAATACATAGTATTGACTAGGGGGATTATCCATCTCTTTATGTACTGTGATTAAGTCAATACAGACCCAATACTGGCCATTATGGTGAAGATTATTAATAACTATTGACCTCGGAAACCAGAGTTTGTGTGTAATCTCCACAATGCTATGACCCATGTGCTGTGCGCTGATGGTCATCCCACGTTCAAAGTCGGTTAACTCACCAAGTGTTGCCATCTTCATGAGACTGGTGTCTGTGACAGACTGCTCAGTTACACCGCAACTAGCTGCAATGCTCAGGGGTCATACACAGCACGTTTTCTAATGGAATACTCCTTCCCGTGACTTTTGGCCACTCAGTGTATATTGTATAGCTAAACTCCCCAACCTATTCTTTTTTTTTTTTTTTTTTTTTTTTTTTTAATATAATGCCCATGTAGATACCTAACTTCTTTTTTTGCTTAAATGGTGTATTACATAAATAAGTTAAATTTAGTTGTTTCCCCTGTAAGAATTTAACCCTTTTCTTACTTCCAGTTTATAAGCACTCAGACTTTATTCGTTTCTTTTGCATGCTTGAATAATTGGTTTTTTTTTTTTTTTTTGTTGCTTTTTTTAATATCTGGAATAATCTTTTGGGCTTCCACATCATTTATTGGCTTTCTTTTTTGTTTTTTAAAGAAATGCTAATTGAGGTGATTGTTTACTTTTATATAGCATGAAATGGATATATAGTATTGTCTTGCCTTTTTTCCCTGCTGGTTTATTCTTTAAATGTTAAGTTGAGGCTCTATATCACAGTGGTGAATATTTTGCTTATTGGTGTTTTAAATCCTAACTTGAAGATTGTGATGAGTATGGGATGTGGCTGTCTGTTGCTATGGTGATTGCTATGCTTATTAGAGTTATACATGCTAATGTAAAAATATATACCAGGGACAATACAATCTTGTGAACCATAACTGATGCATTTTGTTCAAACCATTATTTCAATATATTAGATTTCCTGGTGTACGTATTTAATAATAGTGTACTTCTTTTATTTATTTATTTATTTATTTATTTATTTATTTATTTATTTATTTATTTATTTATTTATTTATTTATTTATTTATTTATTTATTTATTTATTTATTTATTTATTTATTTATTTATTTATTTATTTATTTATTTATTTATTTATTTATTTATTTATTTATTTATTTATTTATTTATTTATTTATTTATTTATTTATTTATTTATTTATTTATTTATTTATGTAATTTTTTTTTATGAGGGGCAGTGTGAAACAGATACTGTTATTTTTCATTGGAGTTTGTAACAGGAGGTATACATTAAATGTAATTGAATTAATATGTGATATTATGGTTAAAAACTTGCAGGATTGGAAAAAATAGCAGGTTTAAAAATAAACACTTTAACTTTTTACCAGTTTTTTATGCATTGATGTTACATGATAGAAAAAATGAGTCTTGCTTTTCATATCAATATACTGATGCTGTGAAATATTATTTAATGTAGTCCTATTAAAAAGCTTTAATGAAATAGAAAATAAAGTTAATGATCATCTTAAACATTACATGTAATAAACTTCTTTGCGGTTCCATACTGACATTCACAATCATATACTTATTATTTACTAGCTCATGTACTCGTGCTTGACTGGAATTCTACATTTTATATGGAATTCTAGATAAAATATGCACGTTGTGAGTAAGATTTAATTAATTTGCATTGCTCTTAGTGTTGTCCAAAAAACACCACGGAATGGTCTCCATACATCATTCCTCATGCAAAGTCAGAGTTGGGTAGTTTTCATTATAATGTCAGTGCCCCTTGCCAATTATAATGTCAGTGTCCCTTGCAAAGTCACAGTTTGAGGTGTGTAGTTGTCATTATAAATGCAGGTCCCCTTGCCTGCTGCTGTTCAAATTATGTTGTCCAGGGTGGTTGTTGAAGTCACGATCCAGTTGGGAAGTTCTTGTTAAATACTGATCAAGGAGACTGATATAGAGTAAGGTGTAGTTTTCTTGACCCTCTTTTTCCATGATTCGGTAAGAGTAAAAATCTGAAACAGAAACCGTATTCTTAAGAGGAGATTTAGAATTTGGATCAAGCTGGGGGATGCTGAAGGAGTATCCATCTTCTCCACAGCAGAAAATAAGAGGTTACTGAAGCACATCATAAACATGGTATGTTTCTTTGATCTGTACCAACTTTGTGTCTCTGCTGTGAAGAACGAAGTCCCACTTTTCAAACTCTTGCTGCACAATCACCAAAGCCACCTCACTCATTGTAAGTGCATTATATCGATCCGTATGTTCAGTTGGTGATTGTCGGTCCACATGAATCACAACTTTAAACTCTTGACCTTCTGGGGCGTTCTCCAATGCTGTTTTAAAATCTCATATATAAGGATTGTGATTATGCACAAGTTGCCAAAATTGTAAAATTAACCAAGGCTTCACAACAGGGAAGATATTGGACCAAATTTCTGACTCTCTCTTGTCATTGCCAACACAATGTATTTGTAAAAATGAGTGTTTTTCTTGTGACTTCCTATTCTGGGACAATCTTGGACTTGAACTTTAAAAGTTGGTATAAAATTTCCCTCATGTACCTCCTTAGATCCAAAGGATGTCATTTGAACACATCCGTTATACTTTCGAAATGTTCCTCAAAATATGCTCAGACTCAAGATGATCGTTAGTAAGGAAGGGAGATGTACCTTTCCATTCCTACAACACAGACTGGGGCTTTCTATTTTCCATTTTTGCATGACACCACTTGCAATTGACTTTCTGACCAATAGCAACAACCTTGTCATTACTATAATCTGTATTGTAGTCATACTTGAGTCCCGATAAAGATTTTGTTTTCCATGGGATCAATAGTTTATTTTCTTTGTATCTCCTAACAGCTTTTTGATTGACTTTAGGATTTTTCTTCGTGTATTTCCTAATTGCCTCCATATTAACATCAGGTTTTCTTTCAGTAACTTTTTTTTATAGATTTCCTATGTTTTTTATTTTATGCTATCAGTGAATCTAATGCAGTGCTTGTTTCCTCTTTGGTTTTCATTGGATGATTGAACTTTTGAACTGTTTTTAGAATCAGATGGAAAATTTAGATTATCAGGCTCAACAGAAAGACACTTGTTTTTAGGAAGGGAATGATAATCAGTGAAAGAAAATTCATTGTAAATTTTGTCATTGGCAGAACACTGGGCAAAAAAACTTGCAGGGCTGATAACATTAACTTATATAGGGACAGAACCAGCAATAGCGGGTAGTTTATGGGGAGGGACACATTGAAGTAGGAGTGGTTCAAAATGCGATGACATTATGGGACCAGATCCCTCAACAGACTCTTCAGGCTGTATTATCACATTCCTTTCCTGATAAATTTATTACCATTTTCTTCTCTTGCCAATCTCCCCACTCCCATTACCTCACAACAGCATCTACTTTTTAGCAATGACCACTGCCATTCTTATTCTGTCCTTCAGTGACAAAAGCTGCAGGGATTCATCTATTTCATTCTTTTTGTGTATACCATACCAAGTTTATGTGTACTTTCACATCAGATCACTACTCTCCATCTGCTTTCAATTCATGTACTTTAAATTTTATTTTAAACCCCACTTGGAGTGATCAAAAATACTTTTCTTCATCATTATTCTGAAGATTAAACTGTTTTAAGCTCTAAATTTATTTCTTACGCCCTCAACATTTACAGAGTACATTTTAACAAAGTTCAGTTCAATGCAGAACTAACTGTGTTCGTATAGAACTTTATTATTACGGCTACTTTCTATCAAGCATTTTTCCTCACTCCTACAACGTAATTTAAGAAGGCAGCTGACTTAGCAACTTTAAAATTTATTTAAACTCCAAGCTTATTTCTTACACCCTCAACCAATATAGGGCACCTTTTAACAAGGTTCAATTCAATGCAGCAATAATTGTGTTCTTATAGAACTACTAATATGCAACTTGTTACCACATTCTTAGACAAGGTCGTTCATAAAAGTATATAAATTAGGACTGTTTGTAAGAATTTATAAAGGCTTTATTATAAGAATATTTTAACTACTGTCATCCCTCTCACTCATTTTTTGATGCATGTACCTACAGCATCATCCTCACATTTATAATTTGTAATTTTTCTTAAACTACAATTAAGAACAATCAGGATCCTGATTTATTATCTTTCATGTTGGAGATTGAGGCTAAAGATGCCCTTCAGAAAAAGGGTAAAACCTGTCCCTATAACTTACTTTGTAAGTTTTAATTCTTAATTAAAATGTACTCTTTGCTTAATAAACATTAATATTTCTTTGACTTTAATGTACAATTCAATAGGTCCACAATATGAGAATTATAATGTGTAATGGCTCTTCAGTCCGACCAAGCCACGTAGAGATTTAGCAACACCGCCTTGTGAAGCCCATTTGAATTTGCCTGCAAAGTTATCTGATCAGCTAACTTCAGCAGCTGATAAAAAGACAACAGCACGAGATATCAACATAATTTTTTCAAATTACTTATTAGTATGACCAACGCTCTAATGTTCATATACTTGGTTCACGTTCTTTCTGACCACCCTGTATGTATATTGCTCCTGTTACAGTAGCTTTCTTACCTTGGCATTCATGATTAAGAAATTAGTTTCATGCTTTGTAATTTTTTCTCTGATTAAGTTACTGATCTTAAACACTGTATATAGTATTGTATGTTTACTAGTAGTTATGTATTGTGTATTATTTTAATTTACTAAAGAAAGGTGGAACAAATCTAATCCAAGAGGTGCATACAAACATTTAAAAAGAGATAGACATAATTATTGGTGATATTCTAAAGTGAAAAATATTAAATTAGTACTGTATTATTTTCATACTGTCTCTCATATGTGAAATAAGCAAAAATAACTGAGTACTTTTTTGAAACTGTCTTGGACATCAGCATCAGCCATGAAAATGCATGTTGTTTTAGTGCTTTGAGGTCAACAAAACTGAAGGTTTTGCTACTGAACAAGAGGCAACGAAAAAGGCCATGTCACTGATCAAGTTCAACAAACTGTGGGGAGTAGTGATCTTCACCAATGTGGACCCTGCAAATGACACCTTGCCCCCCTTTGTAACTTATAAAATCAGGTAATTATGTGTGTGCTTTGGATTCCTAATAGCTTCTTGCATTTAACTCTAGCATGCCTTTTCACCTCTTTGGGATTATTGCTCACATGATGCCATAGCTTCTGCTGCATTTTCATCTTTTGTGTTTTCTTGTAATTATACTGGCAACTTTTTGCACAATACTGCTAAGGGGGAACCTTTTTAGGGTTTGAGGATAAGGGGGCACCTTTTTAGGGTTTGATAATGTACTTTTAAGTGTTCGAAAACTGCTCTCTCAAGTCACAAAATACACTATAAAAATTGAAATTAAGTCAAACAATGTAATTATCAGTTTTTTGAAATTCATTTGGTGTTAGGAAGGTTTGTTGATGTTCAAAAACCTTCTGTATTAAGAAGAAAGATGAACTTTCAGGATAGAAAGCATTATAGAAGATGAATCATATTACAGTGTAATATTGAAATTCAGGTTGTACTTGTGAGTATTAGTTTCTGAAAACGTTATTGCCTAAAAATGTTAAATCCGCTAGATGGAATTTTGTTGGTATAAAATAATGAATGTTATGTTGTCAAAACTTTTGATAATGTGCATATTTAAAAAATAAGACAACTTCAACTGTGTGACATGGTGTAATGTAGATATGATATAGGCTTTTGAACTTATTATTTTATTTTAATTTATTAATTCCTATTTATTTCTTCTACCTCGTTCATCCCTGATTCATCTGAAGACCCTTCTGTTACTTCTCACGCATACACGGTGTAACAGGAACATCTTAATTGAAGCTTAGATGGTGTCATCAGCTCCCACTTGGAATACTGGATCTGTGCCAGCATACAGCAAGCCATCTGGTGACGAATGAGTGTACCACTTACTATGACCAACGGTAAACCATTCTTAAATTCAAACTCTCATTATTGGAGCAGTCTTCATTGCAAACAGTCGAGATTTTCTTCTGAAGACTCAGAGCAAAGTTCTCTGCAAAACGTAAAGAATTTCACCTTATTTTCTTGACACGGCATAAGGCCAAAAGCCTGTACCATGTCTACAAGTATGCACCTTGAAAGCATCAATGTTAACATTGTGTAATGTAGTTTGTTACCTTCAGATGTCAAGATTGGTGGATCGAATCCCAGCATAATCAGTTGGCAGTGAAAAGTGTTTAAATATAAGATATATTGTACTGGCATGTTGAGGGTATTTAAATGTAAGATATACTGGTATGTTGAGAAACTCTTTTCCATCGCAAAGTACAAATGCACTGAAGGAATATTAAACACACAGCATTGCTATAACAGGAGTATTAAATACATAGCATTACTATAACAAGAAGAATTGCTTCCAACTCTGTGTGTGTATATATTATGGTTCCACCTACTATATTGAATTGCCTGGTAAACTCTGAGCATTTTCTTATATGGAAATGGAGCCTTTTTTCATGGTTTTTGGAAAAATTCTTCATTCATCAAAGATCTTCGACTTTATCCATCTATACAGCAATTTTAATACTGTTTGTCCAACCATTGTCCCGTTTCCCTACGGGGTCGGGTATGAGGTGAGATGAATCTGTCGTGGCGGTTTTTTTTAATGACCGGATGCTCTTCCTGATGTCAACCTCATCAGAGGAGTTAATGAGATGAAATGAATGACGTGATATATGATAGTAGGGAGAGGGTGAAACCCGGTGCCGGCAGATAGCCTACTCTTGTCAAATAGCACCAAGGGATCTGCTCAAGGCTTAACGTCCCCGTCTGACGGACAAATCACCATCAACAGCGTCATATGCCCTCACTCCATATGAGCACTGCAGAGAGGTTTGGAATTTAATCCAGGCTTTTGGCACGCAATCTAGTGATTAGAAATTGTATACCACGCCCTCCCCTACCTTGCTGGCCAACATTCTGATGGTGAAATTTTTTTCGACCAACGGGACTCGAACTGACTAACCTCGATGTCAGACCGTTTAGACTTCAGCGCCTTAACGATCAAGGCCACCAGGCGAGCTAAGCAATTTTAATACTCTCCTGTGTAGAACTGGACTGGTCTAAGAGTCAAGGTTGTTATGTGTTATCAGCGTTGCATTCTAAAGGTTTCATCAGTCAACCAACTGCAGGCCTTTGAAAGGTTGATGTTTCACAGTCTACAGACTGAATTAATGCAGTTCTATATGATTCCTTATCGTGTGCTAATCTTTTCATGTCTACATAACTACTACATCCTACATCTGCTCTATTCTGCTTATCATATTCATACCTTGGTCTACCCCTACCATTCTTACTGCCCACACTTCCCTAAAAAACCAACTGAACAAGTCCTGGGTGTCTTAAGATGTGTCCTGTCATTCTGGCTCTTCTTCTGGTCAAAAATTTAGCCAAATCGATCTCTTCTCACCATTTCGATTCAGTATCTCTTCATTTATGATTCAGTCTACCCATCTCACCTTCAGCATTCTTCTGTACCACCACAGTTAAAAAGCTTCTATTCCCATTCTTTCTGAGCTAGTTATTGTACACATTTCTCTTCCATACAATGTCACACTCTAGACAAAAGTCTTCAAAAACATCTTTGTAATTCCTATATCAATGTTTAAAGTGAGCACATTGCTTTTCTTAAGAAAGGCCTTTCTTGCTTGTGCTGGTTTCCATCTTATGTCCTCCTTACTTCTGCCATCATAACTTATTTTACTGCTGAAGTAACAGAATTCATCTGCTTCCTTTAAGACTTCAATTGCTAATCTAATATTTCCTGCATCACCTGACGTCATTCAACTTCCACTCCATTACTTTTGTTTTAAACGTAATTATTTTCATCTTGTACTCCTTTTCCAAGACTGTGTCTATACAACAATTTCTTCAGATCTTTTGCAGACTCGGATAAAAAACAATATCATCGTCACATCTGAGAGTTTTGATTTCCTCTCTTTGGATTATGATTCCCTTTCCAAATTCTTCTTTGATTTCCTTCACCACCTGCTCCGTATAGAAGGAGAGGGCTCAAACTGCAGCCTTTCCTCACTTCTTTCTGGATTGCTGCTGTGTTTACAAAGCCCTCGATTTCTATCATTGCAGACTGATTTTTGTACAGATTGTAGTTTTTTGTATCTGATCATGATCGCCTTCAGAACCTCAAATAATTTGGTCCAGTCAGCATTACTAAATGCCTTGTCTAGATCTAAGAATGCCATGTATGTGGGCTTGTCCTTAATTCGATCTTCTGAAGATCAGACATAAAGTCAAGATTGCTTCTCGTGTTCCTTCGTTTAAAACCAAACTGATCTTCTCCCAGCTCATTTTCAACTTGTCTTTCCATTTTTCTGTAAATAGTACATGTTATTATTTTTCAGGCATGTGATACTAATTAAATACAGTGGAGAAAGATTACATAAATGCATGTATAAGATCATTCTAAGGATATGGCACGATGAAGTTATTCCAAAAGAATGGCAGGAATCACTTATTGTCCAAATTCATAAAGGAGGGGATAAGAATTGATAAGATTTCTGGGGATATACTAAAGACAATGGGTTGGCATATAGTACCATATCTGAAGGAGCTATACCAGATGAATGGAGAGTTGCTATAGTAGCCCCTGTGTATAAAGGAAAGGGTGATAGACATAAAGCTGAAAATTACAGGCCACTAAGTTTGAGGTGCATTGTATGTAAGCTTTGGGAAGGCATTCTTTCTGATTATATTAGACATGTTTGCGAAATTAATAACTGGTTCGATAGAAGGCAGTTCGGTTTTAGGAAAGGTTATTCCACAGAAGCTCAACTTGTAGGATTCCAGCAAGATATAGCTGATATCTAGGATTCAGAAGGTCAAATGGACTGTATTGCAATTGACCTGTCTAAAGCATTTCATAGGGTGAATCATGGGAGACTACTGGCAAAAATGAGTGCAATTGGACTAGACAAAAGAGTGACTGAATGGGTTGCTGTATTTCTAGAAAATAGATCTCAGAGAATTGCAGTACGCAAACCTTTATCCGACTCTGTAATAATTAAGAGGGGGAATTCCTCAAGGCAGTATTGTTGGACCTTTATGTTTTCTTATATATATAAATGATATGAGTAAAGGAGTGGAATAAGAGGTAAGGCTTTTTGCGGATGATGTTACTCTATATAGAGTAATAAATAAGTTACAAGATTGTGAGCAACTGCAACGTGACCTCGATAATGTTGTGAGATGGACAGCATGCAAGGGTATGTTGATAAACGGGGTTAAAAGTCAGGTTGTGAGTTTCACAAATAGGAAAAGTCCTCTGAGTTTTAATTACTGCATTGATGGGATGAAAGTTCCTTTTAGGGATCATTGTAAGTATCTAGGTGTTAACATAAGGAAAGATCTTCATTGGGTAATCACATAAATGGGATTGTAAATAAAGGGTACAGATTTCTGCACATAGTTATAAGGGTGTTTAGGGGTTGTAGTAAGGATGTAAAGGAGATGGTTCCAGTGTATGGGACCCTCACCAGGATTACCTGATTCAAGAACTGGAAAAAATCCAAAGAAAAGCAGCTCGATTTGTTCTGGGTGATTTCCGACAAAAGAGTAGCGTTACAAAAATATTGCCAAGTTTGAGCTGGGAAGAATTAGGAGAAAGAAGATGAGCTGCTCGACTAAGTGGTATGTTCTGAGCTGTTAGCGGAGAGATGGCCTGGAATGACATTAGTAAACTAATAAGTTTGAATGGCATTTATAAAAGTAGGAAAGATCACAATATGAACATAAAGTTGGAATTTAAGAGGAAAAACTGGGGCAAATATTCATTTATAGGAAGGGGAGTTAGGGATTGGAATAACTTACCAAAGGAGATGTTCAATAAAGTTCCAATTTCTTTGAAATCATTTAGGAAAAGGCTAGGAAAATAACAGATAGGGAATCTGCCACCTGGGTGACTGCCCTAAATGCAGATCAGGATTGATTGATTGATTGATTGATTGATTGATTGATTGATTGATTGATTGATTGATTGATTGATTGATTGATTGATTGATTGATTGATTGATTGATCAAAATTATCGTGGTACATCTTTTGTAAACATGACCTACAAAATTCTATCTTTTATTCTTTTATAGAATTTAAAACCATTTGCTGAAAATATTATTGGGGACTATCAGAACGGTTTTCATAGTAACAGATCCACTACAGACAACATATTTGCAATTTAGACTATTAATGATTAAGGTTGGGAACACAAGGAGTTGGTTCATTGTCTCTTTATAGATTTCTTCAAGGCATATGATTCAATCCATAGAGAAGGGCTGTCAACATCGTGATGGAGTTTGGCTTTCCCATAAAATTAATTAACATGTGCAAACTGTGTATGGATGGTAATGTTAGCTGTGTTTTGCTTAAGGGCAGAAAATCAAGTTTCTTCCAGAAAAAAACTGGTCTGAGACAAGGGGATGCACTATCTCCTCTTCTGTTCAACATTGCACTGGAGAAGATTATCAGGAAATTAGCTCTTGTACCTGCTGGCATCATATTGGGGAGACAACATAAAGTCCTTGCATATGCAGCTGTTATTGTTCTTATTGGCTGCAATGAGTTAGAAATTAGGCAATTATTTGTGGAACTAGAGGAAATGGCAGCAAAGATTGGCTTACAGGTAAATGATGAAAAGATACATTGCATGGTTGTACAGAGACTAAATCATGAGGTTGACAGGTTGCCTTTGAAGATTGGGATATATATATATATATTTAAAAGAGTATAGGAGTTTAAATTCCTTGGTGTATTAATCAATGACCAAAACCAAAGGCAACAGGAACACCAAGCTAGAATTAAAGAATGCATATAAGCCATTTTACTCTGAGCCCTAGTTTTTAACAGGGAATGCAAAAATGATTATCTACAATACAATCATTCGACCAGTACTTCTGTATGGTTCCGAGACATGGCGTATAACCAAGAAAGAGCAGCTACAGTTGCAAGTCTTTGAGAAAAAAGTTAATAGAAAAATATTTCGCCCATGGTTCAATTCTGTCTCTTAAAGCTGGCAGAAAAGATCTAGTTATGAGATTTACACCCTCTAGTTATGAGATTTACACCCTCTCTCAACAACACACTAATATGGGTGTGATAGAATCCAACAGACTGCGCTGGGCTGGACTTGTACTGAGGATGCAGGTTAACAGAGCACCAATAGATCTATACAAGGGATCTCTTAATGGGAAAAGACCTTCAGGAAGACCCTGAAGCACCTGGAAGAAGGAGATCAACAAGGTATGCCGGACCCTCCAAATTGAAAACTGGGAAGAGCAGGCTCAAGATCGAAAAGGATGGAAGAGGATTGTGCGATCGGCACGGGAACTTCATGTCCCTCAGAAGTCTACAGAGTGAGTGAGTGATACTAAAGTAGTAAGAAAGTTGTAATAAAGTAGTGCTGCAGTTGTTTTCATACTTGTCAGTTCCCGCTTCTTGGGAATAGGTATAACAACATTCTGTTTAAAATCTTATCATGCATCATACTTCTTACACACTAAATGGATTGATATTGTTCTTATTGGCTGCAGTGAGTTAGAAATTAGGCAGTTATTTGTGAAACCAGAGGAAATGGCAGCAAAGATTGGCTTACGGGTAAATGATAAAAAGACACATTACATTGTTGTACAGAGACCTAATCATGAGGAGGCAGTTGGTTATTCTGAGGGTACGTCATCAATTCCATGTGCCTTATTTCCTATTTAGGTCTCTCAAAGCTCTGTTGAATTTTATCTTAAAATTGGGACTCCAATTTCATCAGCATCTCAACAGCATCTTCTTGTTCCAAAACGTTATCATCTACTTCTTTCCCTTGATTCAACTGTTGGATATGATCCTGGCATCTTTTTGCCTTGTCTTCTTTCTATAGAAATGTTTTTTTCTTCTGACAGGAACTAACAATATGTTCTTATCAAAACAACAAATTTTGCAGGGAGGATGATGGAACTATAACAAAGCAATGTACAAAAACTTAGCTACCATTTCTAGCTGTAAGTTCCTGAAATAGACCTGGAAATATCTAAGAAGATTTCATGCATTAGCTTATAGCTGGACATGGGCAGCTCTGGTGACCAGCTGAAGTGAGCACGTTACCTTGAGCATACTGTGCCTGGTAATTAACACATGTTCCTTTCGAGAGAACAGTCAAGAATCTGGCTAATGTTCTAGAATATGCATGACGTTACTTCCGTAAAAAAGGTTTCATTTCTTCCAGTGAAATAACTTTGGAAGAAAGAGAGAGAAGTCGACATGAGATCCAACTGATTGAAAGTCATCCCATGGAGATATAGTGCTGCTGTTTATATTTATCTCTGGTACTGTTAGATTCCTGGACAAATTTTAGTGACAAAAGTTGTCTTGAAGATATTCCTCCGGGTAGCAGTATAGAAATTCTCCAGATTCCTCCCAGCATTGGAGGGAAAATACAGCCCTTGGATAAGGTTTCTCCCAGAAATTGAATGCTTTGTACTGCTGTTTAAAAAAACATTATGCCGGCTTGTGAAGACTTTCAGTTTGATGTTTATCAAAGAAACAGCATACTGAAAATGCAATCCTCCATTCATTTTCAGTTTTCTTCCCCATGGTTCAAGGACATGATTAAACATTCATGGTTCATAATCAATTACACAACAAAGAGACCTTCAGAGTTCAAAGTATCTGTGAAATATTGCTCTTAAACAAGTATGGAAAACGGTAAAGAACAATGTGGCCTTAAAGTGCATATTCATTGTGCTTGGTGCCAAAAATATTCTTGTTATCATGTGATTAACACACCACATTTGTTTCACATTAATTCCCTTATAATAAAGTGATCTTGGCACGTGGTAACCTATTACAGGATATTAGAATCATTCTGTATTGACGGCTTTCACTTTACAAAGCAAAAAATTAAATGTATCCTACTAATTCAATACAAAACATAATTCCATCATTAGATGGAGCAATAAAATTCAAACATGTTTCGACTCGTTTGAGCCATCTTCAGTGAAATAAGCGGGGGTTAATCTACATAATATATGCTAAAAATGTGCTACAACATAATGAATGACAAATGAAAAACAAAAGAGACTGCCAGTTCATTCTATCCCTCTCCAGCACAACTGTAATTCCACTCCGCTGTGCACCGCGCTAGCCAGCAAGATGTAATGGTTGTCCAGCAGCTGCATTGTCACATGGATTTTGAATCAAGATTTTGACACCTTCCAGTTTGGAATGGCACCTAAATTTTTGTACATTGCTATTTCATGGTCTCCTCATCCTCCCAGAAAAATTGCATTGTCAGTTTTGGTATGAACTTATTGATAATTCCCTTGTGAGCTGTTAATGACATAAGATATTCATTGGGTTATAAGCCGGAATATTACTTCACAATAACTCGTACAATTACATTACTGTAATTTTCTCAACAAACTTAGAACACTAAATGAAATTTTTTCGTATAAAGAAAAAACTATTTTCATTGACTCTAGCTGAAACATTGTAAATAATTGTGTTTGAAGGAAAATCTTCATTTTGTGTTTTATTTCCTGGTTTGTAGGTTTAATAGTGAATTGCAATATGCAGATGCTGCACCTGCTCTCACACCGTGGAGCTGCAACAGTTAGTAAGTTGTTTCAGGAGTGCTTCAGATTGTTATGGTCTCTCCATTAATGTTCAGAAAGCCAAAAATTCGCACAGCCTGCACCTGGATCAAACCTCCCAGCTTTCAATATCTACATTGCAGATACTGCACTGGAGCAGGTTGCCCACATTTTATATCTAGGAAGTTTCCTCTCAACAAATGCTAACTGCTCACAGGATGTGGATTGGAGAATTGGTGCTGCGCACTCAGCATTTGGACTGTCGTGTTTTCATAAATAAGTACCTTATAGTGCATACCAAGTTTATGGTTTACTGTGGTATTGTCATATCAGCACTGCTTTACTGTTGTGGAACTTGGACCCCCTGTGTCGCCAACCTTGCAGTTCCTGCAAAATCGCATGCTATAAGCATTGAGATTACCATCATTGGCCACAGTCTCAGATGGATAGAGCACTTCAGTTGCATGTGTGATAGCAGGCTTTCTCGTCAACTCTTGTATGGTGAACTCCGCTCCGGCTCAAGACTTCATGGAGTCCCTTTGAGGCGTTTCAAGGATCAGCTAAAGCAAACTATGAAAAGAGCTGGAATTAACACTCAATCCTGTGATAGGCTTGCAGAGAATCTACACTTTGGTGCCACACTGTTTCTGCATTTGTTACCGTGTTTGAAAAGGAATAGCATAGACGTGAAGAGGTTAAGCGATAAGTACCGAAGCTCTGTCAAGCCCAACTCCGCCCTCCCCCAGCCATTCCATGTGATTAGTGTTTACGTATGCTTCATGCCAAGATTGGGCTACAAAGTCATATGAAACATATTCCGAAAGTATTACGAGTGTGAAAATGTAAACTGCTGAAGAATGTGTTCACTCGGATACGATTTGCAACCACCACTGCTGCTGAATAGGGTAGTAGCAGGGTTGCCAGGTATCCTTTATTATATGGGTCTGAAGTAATGTCCTGTTTTAAGAGCATGCAGGATGTCTTTTTTTCCCCATGTTCAAATAACTCTCTTCTGCCATGGTTAAAAATTATCTGTTTACAGTAGTATTTACTGATCCTGCATTTCAGTTAATTCTTCCTTTGGTGATGCTGTACTATGATCGAAATGTGTATTAGGTTAGCAAACCGCTGGCACCAAGCCCAAGCGTAGGATTCACGGTAGTGTGACACAGAAGCATCTGGTTTATATCAACACAACAATTAATGAAACCCTACATTTTTTCACTTTCAAATGCTTTTAGCATAAATTGTTATAGCTGGCATTTTATGTTGTGCTGCGGTGGGGTGAGAGTAAAGAGAGCTCTGCTAGTGTTGTTGTTGTTTTGAGTCATCAGTCCATAGACTAGTTTGATACAGCGCTTCATACCACCCTATCCTGTGCTAACCTTTTCATTTCTACATTAATACTTCATCCTACATCTGCTCTAATCTGCTTGTCATATTCGTATCTTGGTCTACCCCTACCGTTCTTACCACCTACACGTCCCTCAAAAATTAACTGTACAAGTCCTGGGTGTCTTAAGGTGTGCCCTATCATTCTATCTCTTCTTCTGATCAAATTTAGCCAAATTGATCTCCTCTCACCAGTTTGATTCGGTATCTCTTCATTTGTGATTTTATCTACCCATCTCACCTTCAGCATTCTTCTTTAACACCACAATCCAAAAGCTTCTATTCTCTTTCTTTCTGAGCTAGTTATTGCCCATGTTTCACTTCCATACAATGCTACGCTCCAGACGAAAGTCTTCAAAAAAACATCTTTCTAATTCCTATATCAATGTTCGAGGTGAACAAGTTTCTTTTCTTAAGAAAGGCCTTCCTTGCTTGTGCTAGTATGCATTTTATGTCTTCCTTACTTCTACAGTCATTAGCTAGTTTACTATCCAGGTAACAATATTCATCTGCTTCTTTTAAGACTTCATTTCCTAATCTAATATTACTGGGCGAGTTGGCCGTGCGCGTAGAGGCGCGCGGCTGTGAGCTTGCATCCGGGAGATAGTAGGTTCGAATCCCACTATCGGCAGCCCTGAAGATGGTTTTCCGTGGTTTCCCATTTTCACACCAGGCAAATGCTGGGGCTGTACCTTAATTAAGGCCACGGCCGCTTCCTTCCAACTCCTAGGCCTTTCCTATCCCATCGTCGTCATAAGACCTATCTGTGTTGGAGCGACGTAAAGCCCCTAGCAAAAAAAAAATCTAATATTTCCTGCATCACCTGACTCTCTTCAACCACACTCCATTACTTTCATTTTGGACTTATTTATTTTCATCTTCTATTCCTTCTGCAAGACTCTTTCCCTACAATTCAGCAATTTCTCCAGATCTTTTGCAGAGTCAGATAAAATAACAACATCAGCAAATCTCAAGGTTTTGATTTCCTCTCCTTGGAATTTGATTCCCTTTCCAAATTCCTCTTTGATTTCCATTATCGCCTGTTCTATATAAACATTGAAAAGTGGGGGGGACAAACTGCAGTCTTGCCGTACTCCTTTCTGGATTGCTGCTTCTTTTTCAAAGCCCTCGATTCTTATGACTGCAGACTGATTTTTGTATAGATTGTAGATAATTCATATATGGAAATCTTATTAATATCAATTCATCATAATTCATATATGTAACCTATCAGTACGGACATGAAGCTCATAAATAATGATTGTAGATAATTCTCCTTTCTCGGTATCTGATCTCGATCACCTTCAGAATCTCAAACAGCTTGGCCCAATCAACATTATTGAATACCTTCTCTAGATGTATGAAAGCCATGTATGTGGGCTTGTCTTTCTTAATAAGGTCCTCTAAGATCAGACGTAAAGTCAGGATTGCTTCACGTGTTCCCACATTTCTTCTGAAGCCAAATTGATCTTCTCCCAACTCAGTTTCAACTTGTCTTTCCATTCTTCTGTAAATAATAAGTGTTAACATTTTCAGGCATGAGATACTAAACTAAAGATGCGGTAGTTTTAACACTTGTCAGCACCGGCTTACTTGGGAATAGGTATAACAACATTCTGCTGAAAATTGAATGGCACTTCTCCTGTATCATACATCTTACACACTAAATGGTATAACCTCTCCATGCTGGTTTCTCCTAAGGCAGTCAGTAATTCTGATGGTATGTCATCAATTCCTGATGCCTTATTCCTACTTAGGTCTGTCAAAGCTCTGTCGAATTCTGACCTCAAAATTGGGTCTCCCATATCATCAGCATCGACAGCCTCTTCTTGTTCCAGAACCGTATCATCTACTTCTTTACCTTGGTACAGCTGTTGGGTATGTTCCTGCCATTTAGTCCTTGTTACATGTTCTTTGAAACAGTCTCTCAAACTCTTTTGTCTTCTTTGCCTAGAAGTGGTTTTCCATCTGAACTTTTAATATTCATACACCTAGTTTTCCTTTCTCCAAAGGTTTCCTTGATTTTCCTGTATGCAGTATCTACCTTTACTGGGATCATCAAACCTTCTGCACTTCTCTTTCAGTCATTCCTCTTTAGCTGTCCTGCACTTTTATCTACTTCATTATTTATTCACCTGTATTCTTTTCTACCCTCCTAATTTTTTGCAATTTTGTACTTTCGTCGTTCGTTAGTCAGGTCTAGTATCTCTTGAGTTATCTCTTGTTACTTAATTGATTTTTCCTTTCTTCCTAACTTTTCTTCAGTAGCCTTACTGATCTCATTCTTTATGACTATCCATTCTTCCTCTACTGTGTTTCCTTTAGCCTCTTCATTTAGTCCTTGTTACATGTTCTTTGAAACAGTCTCTCAAACTCTTTTCTGTCAACTTGGTTAGATCCCATTTCCTTGCATTCCTTCCTTTCTTCGGTTTCTTCAATTTCAGATGGCATTTCATGACCAACAGGTTGTGGTCAGAGTCCACATCTGCACCTGGGAAAGTCTTGCAATCCAATACCTGGTTTCTGAATCTCTGCCTAATCATAATGAAGTCTGATACCTTCCAGTGTCTCTAGGTCTCGTCCATGTATACAGCCATCATTTGTGGTGTTTGTAGGATGTGGTGTTAGCAAGGATTAAATTATGATGGGTGCAGAAGTCAACCAGCCAGCTTCCTCTTTCATTCCTTTGTCCCAATACAAATTCTCCTGTGTTACTTTCTCTTCCTTGGCCTACCATTCCATTCCAGTCTCCCATCATAATTAGATTCTAGTCACCTTTTGCATATTGTATTAAATCTTCTATCTCTTCGTATATTCTTTCGATTTTGTCATCATCCACTGAACTAGTAGGCATGTAGACCTAATGTGTGATTCCTCAAAAGCAAAGAAGAAAAGACTTTGCATTTATTTTTAAAAATGGGAAATTAGTATAACTGAATTGCGCCCATTGACAATAATTGTTTCAAGCCAAAATGTTTTACTTATAATTGTTTTTTTAATTTCTACATGGAGGTGAAAGTGACTTAAAGCAACACATTTCAATGGCATTACATGAAAGTTTTTTGAGGCAAACTAACATGGCCTCTAAAACAACGTTTATGGTTAAGAAGGGAAATTATGACAGTAGTCTCATTGCTGCTGAATTAGCATTCTGCTACAACAATGTTCAAAATAATCTAAGCTATAATAGTTTTGATTGTGGCTTGAAACTTACCAGGCTTGTTTTCACCAGTGACTTGCCAACTGCATCAAAATTAATTTGCAGTCAAACAAAAGTAGAAGCTTTGGTGAGAAAGATATTAGTACCAAAAAACGTGAATGACTTTGTGAAGATTTTATCCTCTTCTGAACAAATTAAACATTTCTTCTCATTGGCAACTGACACTTCGAAAAAGGGGAACAGGAAGATGTTTCCAATCTGCCTGCATTATTTCGATCCCCATAAAGGTGTTCAGTGGAAGATAAGACAAATTTACAAACCTTTTTTTATAGCGGGGCTGGTAGAAGAGGGGTAATGGGTAAAAGTTTTCGGTGGAACAAAGAGCAGCTGCAGTGGTGGTGGTGTTGTTGTTGTTATCATCGTCATCATCATCATCATCATCATCATCATAATCATTTGAACCAGTTGGTTAGTTCACCGCTTCTCATGCTGAATCAGAAGCTAAACATACTCAGTCAGTATATTTGGCTACAACTTATCTATCCATTTTGGTGTGCACCTTTGAAAAATCTGACAATGAAATTTATTGATAAAATTATAAGGATTCCATTAAAGAAATTATTGTATTACCTACTGATGCCCCAGATGCAATAATTTACACACCATGCTATCTTAGAGGATTTGGAATTTTCAAAGCTCAATGGGAGGCTTTCATTCAGCATATAAATATTTGCCAAAGGCTGATGCATGTGAGAAGCCCATGCTTTGAAGCCACTAGAGAGCTCCATACTGAAATCGCCCATTGCCTTGAACACCTGCCGCTTGGCAAGGAACAAGTTTATCTCGAAAATCCTCTTCCCAAGCTCACACAAAAAGTACTCTGTGAAGACTCCTTTAGAAGTTGGTGCACATTACCATTCAAGGGTTAAGGGAGTGATATTCCTCTCCCACTGGAAGAAAGAAAACGCTTGAATCAGTAATAAGAGAGGTATGTCATGCGGACAATGGACAGAAGCAATTGAAATTAACTGTAATGTCATCCCAGTTCGATCTCTCCCTGGAAGGAGCCATAATTCATCCTGTTGCAGAAGATCTGACGAGTTCGAAATCTTGCCTCATGCATTGGGGTTCTGTCGTAAGGGAGAGCTGATAAGGATCCATAGGCACAATGCAGTTCACCAGTTGATTGCTAGAAGTCTCTGTAAACACATCATTTGGAGATCCATGAAGAAATAGGATGTGTTTCCACAAATGTATCCAGAGACGAGCTGATAGTATTGTTATCGACCGGTCGAAAGGTGTGGGTATGGTGATTGATCCCACTGTAAGATTTGAGGAAAATTAACTGCAGCCTCGATTAGTGTGCGAGGAGAAAAAGGCCATATATGAACCATGCCTTGAGGATCTCAGAAGTATGAAATTACAAATTGGGAAGTTATTGGCCTTATGATTGGTGCTAGAGGAACAATTCCTAAGGAGACGCTGAACTTCTTAAGAAAAAACAAAATCCCATACGCTAATATCCAGACCATAGTGGACTCAGCGTTAAAAAATTCATTGGCAATTGTAAGACACCACTAGTACTCCCTAACCTTAAGAAGCATGTAGTGGTTTTTCTTTCTCATATAAAATCTGAAAGAGACAATCTGCCTGATGGTGGCAATAGTAATCTAGAGTTATGACTCAAGCCCTGCTTAATCCAAACATCATTTAAATAGATATTATTCGTATGAATTGATTAGGAGGGCAATCTTTTGATTTCCTAATTGGGGCAGCTATCTGGTGGATTATCTCATTATTATTATTATTATTATTATTATTATTATTATTATTATTATTATTATTATTATTAATTTATATGGTCTTCCAAATACACTGCCTAACAAAATAATTGAAGCACCCAGAAGAAATGGTCAGATGTCAATGTGACTTTGTACACGTACACACCATTGGCGGATATGTAAATGATTATTAGAGTTGCAATTCTCTGTGATGAATGTGATGGTAAAATGACCACCAGAGTGCATTTGTGTTCGTGTTTAGTGTTGTTACCAGGCCTGGTAGGTTATATAAGAGGCATAAAGAGCATCAGATGTTGAGCGATCACTGTGAAGGACATGGAGATGCTGCATATTTGTGTGAGACAGCATTATCAGCACCCAACAGAGCTTGATAGGGGCCTCATTGTGGGTCTCCCTTTGGCCGGCTGGTTGAATTGTCCAATATCCAGATTTGTGGGGTATTCTGTTGTGACAGTAGCCCAGTGTTGGACTGCACGGGAATGTGGGGGCAGGCATACTCGTCAACATTCTGGTCAACCACATCTGACCACCGCAAGGGAGGATCATTGTATTGTGCAACAAGCACCCCTTCACATCTGCGCATGCCATCTGAGAACAAGTAATGGACTCCCTGCAACATTTTGTGGCATCCCGCACCATTGGTCGGAGACTAGCAGCAGCTGGAGTAGGGAATTGCCTTCCCACGCATAGGCTGCCATTAACCCCACAACACAATGACTGAATTTGGTGAGGTGCCATGACTGCTGACAAAAGGCATCGCGTTGTATTCAGCAGTGAATCGCGCTTCTGCACTATCCTGGATAACCATTGTCTGTGATTATGGGAATGACCTGGGGAGAGGTCCCATTCTTCCAATGTTTTTGAGAGGTGCAGCGGTGTTATTCCTGGCATAATGATGTGGGGAGCCATCGGGTATGACTTCAAGTCACAGCTGGTAGTGATTAAGATAACTCTGACGGCACAGTGGTACATCACGGACATCCTGCTTCCTCATGTGTTACCTCTCATGTGACAGTATCATGGTGCTATTTTTCAACAAGACAATGCTCGTCGATAAGAAGTTCTCAAAATGTCCACCATGCACCCAAATGTACACTTGTACACGCCACCTTGTTGATTTAAAAGTAATAAATTTCATTATTGATCCGTATTGAATTTCTATATACTGTAATATTGAAATATACAATTTATTTATATTTTATATGTATTGAATAGGTGGAACCTTTTTAAAAATAAATTGAATACGTCGTCGTATGTCGGACACGTCCGAAGGCATTGCATGTATTTGATGGCAACCTTGTTCCACATGCTGGCTAAGTACTGCAATGACTGTAATAGCATGCCTGACTCCAGACTTAATCCTAAGTATGAACCATACCCCCTTCCAACTAATAACTAATTTAGGCATAGCTTATCAATGATCAACTGTAGAGCATATGTCCAGCTCCATGGTTAAATGATTAGCATGCTGGCCTTTGGTCACAGGGGTCCCGGGTTCAATTCTTGACAGGGTCGAGAGTTTTAACCATAATTGGTTAATTCCGCTGGCATGGAGGCTGGGTGCATGTGTCGTCTTCATGATCATTGCATCCTCATCACCACGAACCTGCTACGCAGGCGTAGCAGGGGGAGAGGTGATACTCCCACGTGGCGCGTCCCAGGTGGCGGATAGGGGGGTCCTAACCGGCTTGCCGGCGGACTTGAGGGAAATAAAATACCTCTCGCGGACCAAACACACACCCCCTGTGGGTGGGGGAGGCAGACGAATAATACACCCACGGTATCCCCTGCCTGTCGTGAGAGCCGACTAAAAGGGGCGACCAAGGGATGATTGTATTCGAACCATGCAACTACATGTGATTAGTACCACCACGCGGAGAACACCAAGGGTCGCTTTTACTTGTGCGTAGTACCACTATATTACGTACGAAATAGGTTTGTGATTAGTAGCACACAGGAGCACCGCGCGGTCGGCTTTTGCAGTACCTGTGATTAGTACCACCATATGAGCGGGACCATGGGATGATAGCTACCATGGACCTGCCTTACCTGTGATTAGTACCTACTATATGAGGAACACCACGGGATAGGGAGAGGTCCCTGTGGTTAGTACTCTTATGTGATGAACATCATAGGTTTGCGTTGCCTGTGAATGGCGCCGCAGAGTGAGAAAAACATAGGTCTGTATTAATGTCGAATTTCATAAGCTTTGAGTAGTACAATAATGTGTGGAATACCGCAAGTCTCTGCTACCATTGATTAGTACCGCAACAGGACAGATACCATGGTTCTACATTACTAGCGATAAGTATCATTCTGAGGGGCCTTTGACTTGTATTTTGGACCCATTTCGACACCAAGCATCATCGGTTTGCTTTTGGCAGTGGTCCCTTGGTCAGTAATACTATTAACTATGATATTTTTTGAGTCGGATCCACTGATTGTTTTAAATTCATGTTCATTCATTCATTCATTCGTTCATTCATTCTTCATGACATTTTTTATTTTGGTCAGTGGATAATTTTGAACTTTTACTTTGTCGTTTCATTTCGTACCATTAGGGGCCGATGACCTCGATGTTAGGCCCCTTTAAACAACAAGCATCATCATCATCATCATCATCAGCATCCTCATCACGACATGCGGTTCGCTTATGAGCATCAAATCAAAAGACCTGCATCCGGCAAGCCGAACTCGTCCTGGGACACTCCCAGCACTAAAAGCCATAAGACGTTTCATTTTTTGTAGGGCATATGTTTTCATAAGGACTTTGTGTTTTTTTGGGGTACACTATCCACCCTGTGATTACTTCCTACATGTTTGGGAACACTGTATATATTTTTAAATGTACATGCATGAGTACTCAGGAAGACAATAATTTTTTATTTATTTTTGCTATTGGCTTTACGTCACACCGACACAAATACGTCTTACGGCGACGATGGGACAGGAAAGGGCTAGGATTGGGAAGGAAGCGGCTGTGGCCTTAATTAAGGTACAGCCCCAGCATTTGCCTGGTGTGAAAATGGGAAACCACAGAAAACCATCTTTAAGGCTGCCGACAGTGGGGTTCGAAGAACCCACTATCTCCCGAATACTGGATACTGGCCGCACTTAAGCGACTGCAGCTATCGAGCTCGGTGAATATAATTTTGTTGTTATTGTCATTATATACAGGGTGGTCTGAAACAATGTAAACTGGGTATGAGAGCATCAAAGGGTTGGTCATACTGAGAAATAATTTAGGAAAAGTAATTTGTTATCTCATACCATTGTAATTCTATCACCACCTGAAGTTAGTCAGTCAGATCGCTTCACTTCAAGTGGGCTTTGTGTGGTGGTGTTGCTAAATCTGCACATGGCTTAAGACAGACTTGAGAGCACCAATAGAAGTAGAAACTTTGCCATGGGAGGAATTCGAATACGGACCTCCAAAGTGACAAGATCGCGCCATAGGAAGTACGCTACAGTGACACGGGCTGAAACCTACGGTGGGTTTGTACTTGATGCTGATTTTTCAGCATGGCTCTCAGGCTGGTCTTAATTCATGTTTAGATTTAGCGACAGCACCTTGCAAAGCCTATTTGAATCTGCCCGCAAAGTGATCTGATTGACTAACTTCAGTGGCTGAAATATTGAATTATTTAAAAAAAACTATGTATCAATTTGACCAACCCTCTAATGTTTATATACCTGGTTCATGTTGTTTCCATCTGTCATGTATACAAGTACCACTGTAGAGTTGTCCATAGTAAACGTGTGGAATAAAGTAGGTGAGTATTGCATGTAGTGATTATTTGGCTTTATGATCTACCTTTGCAGCCACATTAATGTAGAACATGACCTGGGTGTGTTTTTCTATTCGCTTTTGACTGCAAATGGGTTAAATATATTCCTTTTTGCCAGGCACTTGTAAACCTTTGACCTTCCATACGGAAGAAATGCAGAGATAATGATGCCTAGTCTTACCTCTACCCAGAAGAGTAATGAAAGTTTTAAACATTTAGATGAAATGAGTAAGAGACATGATTCTGAAGTGTAAATTGTTATTTTATGTCTAATAGTTATGTATTGGAAGAATCAACACCCTGATTGCAAAAGGTAATTAATTGTCTATTGATCCTGCCTTAGCTATAATTGGGTCAAGTTCAAAGTGGATAGTGTGTACATTATTATTAACAACTCCAACAAAATTCCTTCTACAGTAAAACTAGGTGAGCTTTTTAACATGGAGTTTTCTTCTCTTCAAACAAGGCTGTTTGTTGACTTCATACCAATTGAGATGAATGGTTGCATAGGGAAAATTCAACACCCAATTGTAAAGGCCATTGACATGTGAAGAAGAGGGAGGAATATTGACAGTGATGTAGTTTGTAACTTTCTGTGACATGCAGTGTTGAAGATCATTATGTAAAGTGTAGCTTCAGTGTAGTGCCTTTGGAAAAGGGTCCAGTTTTTGAACTAGAGTACATATTTTGCTGTTTAATGAAATTAATCTATTTGAGATATAATGAACTGGGCATTTATATCTTAGCTTGAATTGCTTAGGTGAAAAACTGAATATTGTATTTTAGAAGTAGTAGCTATGAATTGAAAAGTTTTCTGGGATGAGAATTACGTAAGAATCTAAAATATATCATGATTATATTACAGTGCTCTCTCAATAATTTGTGCTAGTTAATGAACAGACTTGCACGGATGATCAAAAATCCCAAATTTATCCCCAGTTTTATTCTTTCACTTATTGTCTAGTAAAAGATACTTTCATATGTTTAAAAGATGATGATGTATTAATCAGCAGCAGATGTTATTACATACTTCATTTTCATGTTATGCATACTCCAGTGCTATATAATTTCAAAAACATGAAAGATTTAAAAAATACAAAATATAATACAATAGTACGAGGTTTGTCCGGAAAATACGTATAAATCCGTCGGGGTGACGTATCACGTATCGTGGAGGCGCCGCCAGGTGGCACTGCTGTTGTCGCCAATCTTCTCAATGCTCAGTTCGAGTCGGAGAGCTCTGCGTGTCAGTAGCAGTGTGCGGCTGCTTGTTGAAAGTTACCCGTTTTCACCTGCCGTCGGTATGGAGCTCTCTCTGATTGAGGAACAGCGCATCAACATCAAGTCTCAGAGCTCGTGTGGCCCGAGTTCGACCGGATTTGGCACAAGGGGGAAGATGGATCCTTCATCACGACAATGCGCCCGCTCACACGTCGCTCGTTGTGCGTGAGTTTTTGGCCCGAAGCTCAATCACCGTGAGAGACCACCCGCCTTATTCACCCGATTTAGCCCCTTGTGACTTCTTCCTGTTCCCGAAATGCAAAATGGTGCTTCGGGGGCAGCACTTGGGTGATGTGGAAGCCAACAAGGGAGAAACAACACGCCAACTGAACAGCATCACAACTGAAGACTTGCAACAATGTTATCAACAGTGGAAACAGCGTTGGCAGAAGTGCATCTTGTCTCAGGGAGAGTACTTTGAAGGAGACCATATTGTAATACCTGAATAATTGTCAAATAAAGTTATTATTCAACTTTTATACGTATTTTCCAGACAAACCTCGTATGCCATTATCAGGCCTAAAAAAAAATTCCTCATCCTTTTTATGTCTCTACTGTTCACTTTTTCCTGATATTAAATCTCAAATTTCTCATGAAAATAACATTTACATAAAGGAAGTTAATAACAGTTTTTCATGTTTATTTTTCTGATGGTTATTATGTCTTGGAGGGATTGACACACTGAATTGCAGAAAGGTATTAATTGATTTTTAATCCTTCCATAGTTACACAATTAAAATTGAGTTAAGTTCAAAGTGGGTAGGAAGCATTATTAACAAGAAATTACTCTGACAAAATTCTTTCTACAGCATGTCTACAGCAGTACCAGCTTGACTGTACATAATTTTTCATGTCCATGGTATTGCCTGTTTGCCATCTGTTGTCAAATACTGTAAAAGATCTTCCCAACTTTCTGCTCTGTAGTTTAGATTTTCTTTTGTCATTTTCAATCCATTTAATCACATCAACTTCTTATGCACCTTGACAGTGTTGAACACCTTTCAGTAATGATGTTGTTGTGGCAAGAGTTGTGCAAGTTTTTGAAATATAATTATTGAAGTGAAGATTGACCTGCACTTCACTGAGAAAAGGTCTCCATAATTTGTTAGTAGTTTCCAATTATCCTTTCCTCCTAAGCAGAAAAGCTGAGCAGTGACAGTCTCATCCCCTGCATTCAAAATTCTATTTCGCTGTGGAAATGATGACTCCATATTACAGAAGT
The DNA here is from genome assembly GCF_040414725.1 of Anabrus simplex. Classification (NCBI taxonomy): domain Eukaryota; kingdom Metazoa; phylum Arthropoda; class Insecta; order Orthoptera; family Tettigoniidae; genus Anabrus; species Anabrus simplex. The sequence continues at coordinate 42,368,108 of NC_090269.1, read as the reverse complement.
TTTACTCTTGAAATTACAAGTTCATCAAATGCTCTGCAGTAGATCCACGAATTAAAAACGCACAAATCATTGGGAGTTCACTGTACTTGATAACATAATAAAGATATTAGAAATAGACATATTGAGAGTGAGAAATAAATACTCTTTATGTATTGTAGTTTGTTTGTGCAGGGTGGACAGTAATCGTGTGGACAATACGCATCTTATAAAAGACCGCCTATATCGCCCTGGTCCTCGTCGCAAGCCAGCTGTAGATCTCAAGTATATTACATATGGATTTGCCTATCTGCAGGATATGCTAGACCAGAGCATCATCAAGGAGCAGACTGGAGTTAATAGTACACCAGGCATTATATTTCAACAGTTCCCATATCCCTGCTACATTGTGGACACGTAAGTGAAAGCTAATATAGCATATATTACCTTAGAGAATGATTTATAGGTTTTATCAAATGGGAAGCTGTTGTTGTTGCCATGGTTTTTATGAAGGAAAAAATATTTTGGCTTGGCGCAAGTGATATTTAGTGCAGTGAAATTTTCCACAGTGTGCAACGCATTGAGTGGGATAAGAAAATTTAACTTACAACTAAAAGGTCCACCTTAGTCAATATGCAATATGTTTTAAAGAATAAGAACTGGGACATAAAAGGTATGTGTTACAGCCTCTTTGGGCCTTCTTCAGCCTTAAAAACAAATTATAAAGGTTGAAAATAAGTGTATGACATTAACTCTAAAAACACAACATTAAATGGAAAAATTGTTCTTGAAGTTCCTATCGTTAAAAACAGCTACATAGAGGAAAAAATACTTTCTTGAAGCCTTCACGTACAAATTGTGTAGATGAGTATGTGGTCTTATGACAGTGGTTATATCTATCTGTGGTCTGTTACATTAAATAAATAAAAAAAAATTGTGGTATAGAATGGCTTTCTTTGATCCCATGGCTGGGATTTCTAATTGCCATAAAAAAAAAAAAAAAAAAAAAAAAAAAAGCAATACTACATTATGATAGGAACTTCAAGAATAACTTTTCATAAAAACTCCTTTTAATGTTATGTTTTTTGTGTTAATGTCATGTGCTTGTTTTTAACTTAATTTGTTTTCTTAGGCTAAAGAAGGCTCAAAGGGGCCAAAACATGTACTTTTTATATCATAGTTCTTTAAGTTTCTTTAAGACATATTAGACCTATGTATTGAGTAAGGTGGACCTTATAGTTGCATATTTTCTTATATTATGAAGTCAATATGGAACTATCCAAACATGAGATTCTTATATTACAACGGGAGAGATAATACAACATAGCAGCCACCAGGCGAGTTGGCCGTGTGGTTAGGGGCGAGCAGCTGTGAGCTTGCATGTGGGAGATAGTGGGTTCGAGCCCCACTGACGGCAGCCCTGAAGATGTTTTTCTGGGGTTTCCCATTTTCACACACCAGGCAAATGCTGGGGCTGTATCTTAATTAGGGACATGGCCACTTCCTTCCCACTCCAAGGCCTTTCCTATCGTTGCCATAAGACCTGTCTGTGTCGGTGTGATGTAAAACAAATTGTAAAAAAAAAAAAAAAAATAGCAGCTGCTTGTTTGGACCATTCTGAGTAGCCTCTCAAGGCCAAAACACTTCCCCTTTGACATACTATAGTATGATAGTTTTTGTACAAACTCTTTAGAGTATTATCATAGCAGTTCTAGTAATCCTGGCACACAGTATGCCAAAATGCATGTTGAGTGCCAGAAGTTGGTTCATAATAGTTGATAATCTTAGAGATTGTGTTTTAGAGGTGTAGTGTAGTTAGTAGCTTCCTCTTTGATTGGCCCAGGTTTGAACCCAGCTATACTTTGAATTTGAAAACTGATTTGGAGGTTGGAATGGGATGCTCTTGGCCTCTTGACAATAACTAAGAAAATAAATGGGCTCCAAAGTTTATGTTGGAGAGTCTTGGGAGATTTACCAGCGCACATACTACTATACAGTGTATAGTAAGAATCAAATCAGAAACATGCATATCAACCAGTTAGACAAATTTTAAGCTGCCCATGTGTGTTGTCTTTAGAACATATTGGGTTCATGAATATGTAAGTCATTATGATAATTATTTGGGGATATTAGGTCGTGCAATAATAAATAAATACCAGCTGACGCTTTTCAATCCTGCGACCAGGATCGTCTTCAGAGCAACAACAAAGCAAAATGGCTACGGTCACTCCATAGTAACCAGACTCAAGATAGAGAGACCCTGTTAGAAATGTAGTTCATTCCAGGGCCTCCAGAGTCACGGAGAAAGAGGTTGACGAGTTAACTATGGAGGGTAGATATGATCTACTTGGTATATAGCCGTCACCTTTGTTGAAATTATTCGGGCGTTTAGCAATTTCTATCACCTCACAAATGATTCTGGGAATAAAATGTTTCTCTTTACAAATGACAGAAGTTGCATCAAAAATTGTTTGATGGTCATTATGTATGGCATGTTCTGCCACAGCAGACTTCTCTGGCTGGCAAAGACGTAAGTGCCTGCGATGTTCTTTAACCCTTGTTGCTACTTTCCTACATATTTGGCCAACATAAACCGATCCACAGGAGCAAGGAATCGTATATATTCCAGCGCAGTTTAAACCAATAGGATCTTTGACAGATCGCAAACAATTGCCTATGGTGATATTAGGCTTAAAAATGGTCTTGATATTGTGCTTTCTGAGAATATTGCCAATCCTATCCGTGACAGATTGCACGTATGGCAAGAAGGCCAGACTCAAAGGACGAGAATCACGTGACAATCTGTCTTTTGGCTTAGGATGTAGCACTTCGTCAATCTGTTTCCTTGAATAGCCATTGCTCAGAAATGTTCTGGTTAGGAACTCAAGTTCACCGTTTAATTTATCCTCCTCACAAACCTCCCTTGCTCGGCTGATAAGAGTGTTAAGCATAGCAAGCTTTTGGCAAGGATGGTGATGAGAGGACCCATGCAGGTATCTATTAGTATGGGTAGGTTTACGGTAAACTGAATGACCGAAAGTTCCATCTGATTTCTTAGAAACCAAAACATCCAAGAACAGCAAACATCCTCCACGTTCAGTCTCCATGGTAAATTTAATGTTTGGATGTATGCTGTTCAAGTGATCCAAAAATATGGATAATTCGTGTTCACCATGAGGCCAGATAACAAATGTGTCATCGACATATCTCAACCAGATGGACGGCTTGAGCATGCAAGATTGAAGGCAACGCTCTTCAAAATCTTGCATATAGAAATTAGCGATGACTGGTGCCAATGGCGATCCCATGGCATCACCATCCATTTGTTCATATATTGTACCATGAAAACTGCAATATGTGGTAGTGAGGACAAGGTGAAACAGATTAACAATGTCACCAGGAAAGATGTTATCCAACAGAGACAAGGTGTCTATGATTGGAACCCTAGTGAACAGAGACACAACATCAAAACTGACTAGAATATCACCAGGAGAAACATGCAGATTGGATAAAATGCCAATAAAATGCGATGAATTCCTGATGGATGCCTCATTACCTATGTACGGCTTGAGAAGTTCTCCAAGGTATTTGGCCAGGTTGTATGTAGGGGAACCTATACTGTTAACAATAGGTCTAAGGGGAACTCCGTCTTTATGGATCTTAGGAAGGCCATAAAGTCTGGGAATTGTGGAAGCCTGCTGTCGCAAACCACGAGAAACATAATTCGGAATCGAGCTAGCTTTAAGAAGAGACGCTGTTTTCCTATCAATGGCATTGGTAGGATCATTTTTTAGCACCTTATAGGTGGGATCACTGAGAAGTTCCTCAACCTTTTTATTGTAGTCAACGGTGTTCATAACCACAGTAGCATTGCCTTTATCAGCCTTCAACACCACCAAGTCCTTGTTCAATTTTAGTTGTTTAAGAGCATACCTCTCTTTAGAAGTAAGGTTAGGACGAGGGGGTTTGAAATGTCTGATAATGGTGGCGGTTTCAAGACGAATCTCCTCAGCAATATGATCCGGTAAGGGCTTTAGAGAAGCCTCAGCACCACAGATGATCTCCTCCGTTGGAAACTTAAGAGGTGAAAACGCAAAATTTAATCCCTTCTCGAGCACAGACATAGAAGGAGTATCCAAATTAGTGGTGGATAAATTAACCACTACTTTAGAAGAATTCAAGTGTGGGACAGAATTCTTCCTCTGGCACATCGATAAACGGTAAAATTTGGATACATGTCTAGCCCTTGAAGAAGATGAAAGCGATAAGACAGCCATGTGAGATACAAGGTCCAGATGATTGAATGTGTTCACCTCTAACGTCCGACTTAACCCCTATGCACCCGTAAGCGGACTGGTACGCGCTCGAGCGGCTGGGCAAGGACTCCACAAGCAGACTGGTACGCCGGGATGCAAGGTCACATATTGGAGACATTTGTGACATGTATTGGCTTTTTCTGGAAACATTTCTAATTGAAATCTGTTCTTGGTGTCTCAAAGTGTCATCAGAGTGCTCTGGTATGCTTGTTTGGCAAAGAGAATTGATTAAAATATCAATTGAGAAATCTGTATTCTGTTGTTGACAAGATGGCTGACTGAGAAGGAAGTTGCTTCCTCACACGAAATGCTCAGTAATAGCAAAATTCATAGCATATTTGATGTTTTAGGCTCTGATTTCAGCAGTATTAGTGAGGAAGAAGTTATTAGTGATCCTGTGCATGAATGAAAACAAAATATATCACCAGAGATCTTTCGCGTTGTAATATCGTACAACATGGAATGCAGAATGAACTTTCTCCCGCCCCTCAAGATCCGATTGCGACTGCCGGATTTGAACCTACAGTCTTTGTACCTGGATGTGAACACTTTACCACTGATCCTCAGACTGAATCTTAATAATAATAATAATAATAATAATAATAATAAGAATAATAATAATACACCGAGCGAGACATACGGCTGTAAGTTCGTATTTGGGATATAGGTTCGAATCTCTTCATTCGCTTACTCGTGATTTGTTTCCCATTAGTTCCTTATTTCCAAATCAGGCAAATGTTAGGATCATGTTGTATTGGTTTCCTATCATTTCCTTATTTCAAATCAGGCAAATGTTAGGCTCGTGTCGCATAATTAAGGCCATAACACACACTACAGAACTTCCGAGGTGAGATAAGGTACGGTAATGAAAAATTTCAAAGGGATTTTTTATGTGTTATATTTCTGTATTGTTCTGTTTTTTTTTTTTTGTCCTGAGCAATAATGTGGAATTTCTGAATAATATAAAACAGGTCCCGTGATAATACGCGCAGTCGATCACCCACTATACTGTTTTAACCGAAAGCTTGCAACACCCAGGTTGCATACTAAAAAGTTGGTGGATTCCTAGCAATGTCAGAGCAAAGGGCAGGTGGATACATATGGGTTAAAGAAAGATGAAGCTTATAAAGCTCACCTGAAACAAAATCCAGTTCCCTTCTCAAAGCATGAATGCGCTCTCGAATGAGAGCGAAGCTCGCCCAACGTAGGGTTAAAGAACATCGCAGGCACTTACGTCTTTGCCAGCCAGAGAAGTCTGCTTTTGCAGAACATGCCATACATAATGACCATCAAATAATTTTTGATGCAACTTTTGTCATTTGTAAAGAGAAACATTTTATTCCCAGAATCATTCATGAGGCGATAGAAATTGGTTAACGCCCGAATAATTTCAACAAAGGTGACGGCTATATATTGAGTAGATCATGGCTACCCTCCATAGTTAACTCGTCAACATCTTTCTCCGTGACTCTGGAGGCCCTGGAATGAACTACATTTCTAACAGGGTCTCTCTATCTTCAGTCTGGTTACTATGGAGTGACCGTAGCCATTTTGCTTTGTTGTTGCTTAAGACGATCCTGGTCGCGGGATTGAAACACGTCAGCTGGTATTTACTTATTATTACACAACCTAATATCCCCAAATAATTATCATAATGTCATTTAGTGGTCGTAAAAGTCTACGTATTAAGATTACCAAACTCTATGGGGAGAATATTTATTGCGACATGAAACGCTTTGAACGTCTTAGGCTGAAAAGGGCTTGTATATTGTCGTCTCCAACTTTCTGTGTTAGATGTCGGGACAATAACATCGTCCCTAAATTTGCGGTGCTAAAGCATCCGATTGAATCGCCAAATACTCGTAGAATTCTACGTCGGGCGAGCTTCGCTCTCATTCGAGAGCGCATTCATGCTTTGAGAAGGGAACTGGATTTTGTTACAGGTGAGCTTTATAAGCTTAGTCTTTCTTTAAATCGGACATTAGAGGTGAACACACTCGATCATCTGGACCTTGTATCTCACACGGCTTTCTTACCGCTTTCATCTTCTTCAAGGGCTAGACATGTATCCAAATTTTTCCGTTTATCGATGTGCCAGAGAAAGAATTCTGTCCCACACTTGAATTCTTCTAAAGTAGTGGTTAATCTATCCACCACTAATTTGGATACTCCTATGTCTGTGCTCGAGAAGGGATTAAATTTTGCGATTTCACCTCTTAAGCTTCCGACGGAGGAGATCATCTGTGGTGTTGAGGCTTCTCTAAAGCCCTTTCCAGATCATATTGCTGAGGAGATTCATCTTGAAACCGCCACCATTATCAGACATTTCAAACCTCCCCGTCCTAACCTTACTTCTAAAGAGAGGTATGCTCTTAAACAACTAAAATTGAACAAGGACTTGCTGGTGTTGAAGGGTGATAAAAGCAACGCTACTGTGGTTATGAACAACATTGACTACAATAAAAAGGTTGAGGTACTTCTCAGTGATCCCACCTATAAGGTGCTAAAAAATGATCCTACCAATGCCATTGATAGGAAAACAGCGTCTCTTCTTAAAGCTAGCTCGATTCCGAATTATGTTTCTCGTGGTTTGCGACAGTAGGCTTCCACAATTCCCAGACTTTATGGCCTTCCTAAGATCCATAAAGACGGAGTTCCCCTTAGACCTATTGTTAACAGTATAGGTTCCCCTACATACAACCTGGCCAAATACCTTGGAGAACTTCTCAAGCTGTACATAGGTAATGAGGCATCCATCAGGAATTCATCGCATTTTATTGGCATTTTATCCAATCTGCATGTTTCTCCTGGTGATATTCTAGTCAGTTTTGATGTTGTGTCTCTGTTCACTAGGGTTCCAATCATAGACACCTTGTCTCTGTTGGATAACATCTTTCCTGGTGACATTGTTAATCTGTTTCACCTTGTCCTCACTACCACATATTGCAGTTTTCATGGTACAATATATGAACAAATGGATGGTGTTGCCATGGGATCGCCATTGGCGCCAGTCATCGCTAATTTCTATATGCAAGATTTTGAAGAGCGTTGCCTTCAATCTTGCACGCTCAAGCCGTCCATCTGGTTGAGATATGTCGATGACACATTTGTTATCTGGCCCCATGGTGAACACGAATTATCCATATTTTTGGATCACTTGTACAGCATACATCCAAACATTAAATTTACCATGGAGACTGAACGTGGAGGATTGTTTGCCGTTCTGGGATGTTTTGGTTTCTAAGAAATCAGATGGAACTTTCGGTCATTCTGTTTACCCTAAACCTACCCGTACTACTAGATACCTGCATGGGTCCTCTCATCACCATCCTTGCCAAAAGCTTGCTATGCTTAACACTCTTATCAGCCGAGCAAGGGAGGTTTGTGAGGAGGATAAATTAAACAGTGAACTTGAGTTCCTAACCAGAACATTTCTGAGCAATGGCTATTCAAGGAAACAGATTGACGAAGTGCTACATCCTAAGCCAAAAGACAAAATGTCACGTGATTCTCGTCCTTTGAGTCTGGCCTTCTTGCCATATGTGCAATCTGTCACAGATAGGATTGGCAATATTCTCAGAAAGCACAATATCAAGACCATTTTTAAGCCTAATATCACCATAGGCAATTGTTTGCGATCTGTCAAAGATCCTATTGGTTTAAACTGCGCTGGAATATATACGATTCCTTGCTCCTGTGAATCGGTTTATGTTGGCCAAACATGTAGGAAAGTAGCAACAAGGGTTAAAGAACATCGCAAGCACTTACGTCTTTGCCAGCCAGAGAAGTCTGCTGTGGCAGAACATGCCATACATAATGACCATCAAATAATTTTTGATGCAACTTCTGTCATTTGTAAAGAGAAACATTTTATTCCCAGAATCATTTGTGAGTTGATAGAAATTGCTAAACGTCCGAATAATTTCAACAAAGGTGACGGCTATATACTGAGTAGATCATGTCTACCCTCCATAGTTAACTCATCAACATCTTTCTCCGTGACTCTGGAGGCCCCGGAATGAACTACATTTCTAACAGGGTCTCTCTATCTTGAGTCTGGTTACTATGGAGTGACCGTAGCCAATTTGCTTTGTTGTTGCTCTGAAGACGATGCTGGTCGCAGGATTGAAACGCGTCAGCTGGTATTTATTTATTATTACACGACCTAATATCCTCAAATAATTATCATAATGTCATTTAGTGGTCGTGAAAGTCTACGTATTAAGAATATGTAAGTCCTTACACCTATGAAGTTCAGTTGGGTTTAGATTATAATGGAATGATAGAAATATAAATTCACTTCGATAATTTCAGTAGGAACACTAGCTACTGGTTGAGATCTATTGGGTTAGTGCTGAAGGTATGTGAGTTTAAAATAAAATCACATTATTTTTCTTCTTCTGTCTTTATTTATTAATTATCTCTCCACCCTTTCACAGCTTGTTTTGAATTATAACAGAACAAAAAATACAAAAGTCATTTAAGCTAATAACATTGTTAGCTTGTTTCACTTCTGATGGGGGTACGTAGAGTTCTTTTTGGAAGTTGAAGGTATCGCAATATCAAATCATTAATGTGGAATGATTCCCAAGGATTAGGGGATATAATGTCTAATAAATATTATGCTGAAATTTTGTTGAAGTGTTCAAAATAAGTATACAGTATTTTAATTAGATTTTGTATATATTTTTACAAAAAATTAGTTGATGTTTTAATGCCATTATCATACCAAATAAAAAATATAGTAGTAGTCACACTACACTATTATGACATCATCATGACAAATAATTTTACTCATTTTTCAGTGTTGTGACTACTGGCTTTGCTGGTAACGTCTCTGCTGTAGGTTCACCATCTTGGACGATCTTTGGTTTTTCTCAAAGTACATTGTAAGGATAAACCAGTGATAGTCCTCACTTGTTCTATCCATCTTGTTGCAGTCCTTGTATGTGGTCTACTGCCCTTGATCTTCACTTCCATTATTAACTTCTCTAGATTTTCTCCAGGTCGTCTCACAATGTATCCAAAGAACAGCAGTTTTCTTTCATTGATACAAGAAGAAAGGTGTTTTAAAATCTTCATCTCCTGAAGAAAGGACACACTGGTTCTTCTTGCAATCCAAAGCACACGTAGCATTCGCCAGAGCCACATTTCAAAGGCATCGATGCATTTTCTGTCCAAAGTCTTTACAGTCTAGGTCTCACACCCATATGATAAAACAGAAAATAGAAGGTTTTCGATGAGATGGATTTTTGTATTATTAGTAATTCTCCTGTGTTGGTAGATCATAATTTCATCATAGCTACTCATCCTAGCAAAATCCTTCTCTTTATCTCTTTTTCGGAACTTCCTGTATCACTGACAGTTGACCCAAGGTATATGAAGTGATGCACTACATCCAACTCTTTCAAACCGCCTGTGAGCTTGACCTGCACTGCGATATCAATCACCATCAGTTCGGACTTGCTGAGGTTGAGCTCCAGTCCATACTCAAGACTCCCATTCTTCACTCTTGTTAGCATACGGTATCTGAAAGCTCTTCCTCACTGCTGGCAAGCAGGGGCTGCATAAGAAGCCCTGTTGGTTCCAGAACTAAACAAGGATGATGCTGAAAGGCCAGAAAGAGTTAATTATAAAACATAGTTCAATAATGTAGAGAACTTTTATATTCATACCTTTGTATTCATGTTTCACAGAGTTTACATATTTCAGGGCAATTGAATTACCAATTTATTTTGAGTCTAATGAATTATATTCTTCTCTGCAGGTTTGTTCGCTCCATCTCGCGTACCTTCCCAATGTTTATGACTTTGGCATGGGTGTACAGCTGTGCCATGATAGAAAAGGAACGGCGACTTAAAGAGACTATGCGAGTAATGGGGCTAGGAAATGGTGTCCATTGGGTTGGCTGGTTCATTGATAACTTTGGCACTATGCTGATTACTACCCTCATGCTTACACTCATTTTAGTGGTGAGTAATTGAAAGCCTGTTGTTACAATGTCTTTCTTGTCAACTTTTCATTTGTAATTATTCTTTATGTTGTTATAGAATAATCTTCACTAATAAATTGGGTATCCATGCAAGTAGGTAAGAAAGATAATTTTCCTACTTTACAAGTTTTATTATGAACTACCAGGTAGCACACAGGTGCACTTCCCTATCTTTGGATCAGCGATACATTGTCTGCCTCCAGAATCCCACAAGACTCTGTTTGGCACTCCATGTTGTTCATACAATTTTGATATGTTTGATATTTACGTAAAAAGATTAATTAAAACTCGGCAACAGATATATGTATAGAGCCCATGTTTCTCTGCCATCTGTTAGAGATGTTGAAATAATAATAATAATAAGAAATCAATATCCACAAAAGCCAAACTCCGACACTACCACACCGTTGTCCTCCCTGAGGCACTCTACGCAACTGAGACATCAGCACTTACCATTAACATCAAGGACATTGAGAAAATTGAACGACAGGTACTGAGGAAGATATTCGGGCCCAAGTTTCAAGAGGGTAAATGGATGCGAAGAAGCTCGGAAGAACTCTATGCATTAACTGAGCGATTCTCTTCAGTCGCACGCAAACGGCGTATGAAATTTTATGGACATCTAGCACGAATGGATGACTCACGACTGACTAAGAAGATATTTCTTATTATCAATGGAAACCGACAATCCAAAGCTCGCTGGCTAGTGGATGCACAAAAGGACCTCGCAGAAGTCGACGTTGATCCAATGGCAACCACAAGGAATACATACAGACAAAAGATCAACAGCCATAAATTTGCACCCAAGAATCCATCTGAGAAAAGCTTGAAACTCAAAAACTCGTGGACACAAGAAAGACGGCAGGCCCATAGTGAAAGGATGAGAAAGTTTTGGGAAGATAAGAAGAACAAGAAGATGAAGAATACCAGTGCTATTTAATGGTTCCACGTGCTCCTTAAGGGGCTAAACGAATGTATATATATATATATAATAATAATAATAATAATAATAATAATAATAATAATAATAATAATAATAATAATGATGATGATGATAATAATAATAAAATGCAGAATGGATGACAACAGGTTAACCAAACAGATCTTCAAATATCTTTGGAACAAGAAGTCAACAACAACCTGGATTCATGAAATCAAGAAAGATTTGGAAAGAAACAAAATAAGGGAAGAAGCAACAAAGAGAGGGATTTTTAGAAAGAAAGTCTTAAAAATGGGAGGATTCCAAGGTCGGGAGGGAAAGAAAACAGACTCAAAATGGTCCGAGGGGAGAAAAAGGAGGCATAGTGAGCAGATGAAGGAGTATTAGAGGAAGAAGAAGAAACAGCAAAGGATGAAGCATTGAAATGTCATGTGGTCTCTAGAAGACCCGTAATGGAGAAATAATAATAATAATAATAATAATAATAATATAATCATCATCATCATCTTGCACAGTATCTGGCCATGGTTAGGTCTCTTTGGAACACACAGTAGATCTTCTCCTACCTTCCCACCAATTGTCTGTCATCACAATTGTCCAGTCCTCTCCACTCTCTTTTAGCCCTTTAAGGCACCTATCCCTCAGTCTTCCTCTAGGTCATTTTCCTTGTATATCCATCCTGTGTATCTTCCTGGGTGTTTTATTCTCCAGCATTCTCTTCATCTATCTGTACTATCAGAGTCTTGCTCTGTTCTTGTCCTTCTAGCGTTGCTTTCATTGGCATGTCATGACCTTAAATTTGTCTGGGGCTAATATTTATTACTTTTTCCTTGTTCCTCTTTTCAGTTTTTAGGGCGTCCTCACTGTGCATAACTTTTACTCATTCAGACATCAGTGTGACTCCCCTGTAATTTCTACACTCCTTTCTATTTCCCTTCTTAGAGGTGGGTATGATTTTTCCCTTTTTTCAGTCTTCAAGTTCCCCCCCCCCCCTCCTTCTACACTACATTGAAATTGACACATAAAGAGGCTGAATGATGTCAAATTGAAATACACACACATGGTAGCTGAGACCAGACAGTTGTTGTTCACTGCCCAGTGCAATGAATCTACTGTCGTGCTGTTGCTACAGAAAACTGCTAAGATAGATAATAAGTTACCAAGGAAGAAGAAACATACAAATTGTTTTATTGTCAGGACAGAATTATATCAGTGCGAGGTCATTGTATTGATGAACATCCCTGATATTGATGGTCACGCACTTCATAAGTAGGGAGCGGATTTTTTACATATTATTTTTGCGTGTTTTAACGCAAGTTACGAAGTTCATTATTCCTATTGTGCATCCCCAAGTGTAAAAACTGAATCTTATTTCACATAAAAACACATATTTTCACATTTTTTAAATGTAAATACATATTTTAAGAAAATCTATAATAAGCACATAAATCGGCAATATTTGTTGATCAATAAAATTTAAAATGCTTCTGTGTTATAAAACAATGCTCATATTTTCATTTTACGATTACGGTATTGTTTTTAACAGTGTATTTAACATAATGTATCTGAATGTTTCGGCTATTTATGGACTTCCCTCCATAAGTTCTAAAACTTGCTGGTCACTGGCTACGTCGTTACATTTAGACAGCGATTTGATTTGCTGCACAAGATGTTTCCTTGCATGATGTCATTCCAACTCTTTATGAGTCAACCCTCTCGGATTTTGTTTATAGAATATCAGCGAAAGGCAATCACGGAGAGATAAAGGTGACGTAATTCCGTTACGACATGGGAAACTCGGACGAATATTGCCCCACCATTAGGTAGTGGAATTTCATCACTCCTAAGAGTAAGGTTAGCTGTTCAGGTCCATATATCATTCCCGTGGTTGTGTGATTTTGTATGGATTTATAAGAAATATTTCCTTCAGTGTACGCTGCTATTCTTTTTATTGAAACAGTGATTCACCGTAAATGCGTGTGTCGTAACGTGCAAAATAATGCCGAAAGCGAAGTCGAGTACAAGGTCGCGTCTTCAACAATATGTAGTGGAATTTAAAAGCATTTTCACTACCGATGGAAAAGTATTATTTTGCCAACCGTGTGGTAAAACAGTAAGTGCAGATCAACGTTCTCAAGTAATCCAGCATTTGTCTGGAAATAAGCATACTGCGGCTGCTTCGCGTATGCGTTCGCGACAATTACTAATAGCTGAACCAGCTACTTCAAATGCAGGCCCATCTAAATATTCCCAGTATTATTTAGATGTGTGCAGAGCAGTTGTTTGCGCCGACATTCCTCTTGGTAAAATAAATAATCCGGGACTAAGAAATTTCCTAACAAAGTACATTAATTTTGAGCCTCCAGACGAATCCACATTAAGGAAAAACTATCTCCCAAAATGTTACGAAGAATCTTTACAGAGAATTAGGGCAGTATGTGATGGCGAAAAACTGTGGGTGAGCATTGACGAAACCACTGATTCAAGTGGCAGAAAAGTAGGAAATGTTGTAGTTGGTGTGTTGAAGAATGACAAAACTGCTTGCGAACGTTCTTATTTGCTAGCGTGTAAAGAAATGCTTGCTGCAAACCATGTCACTGTAGCTAGGTTATTCAATGAAGCCATGCACTTACTTTGGCCAAAAGGTATAAAATACGACCATGTATTGCTTTTCCTTACTGACAGTGCAGCTTACATGAAAAAGGCAGCCGAAGGCCTTTCTGTGAGCTTTCCGAAAATGATACACCTAACTTGCGTTGTTCATGCTCTACACAGGTTATGTGAAACTGTGCGGGCTCAGTATCCTCAAGTGGATAAATTAGTGTCTAATGGCAAAAAGGTCTTCGTAAAAGCACCCTCAAGAATCGATCTCTTTTAAGAGAAAAACCCGGATCTTGCGCTTCCTCCTCTGCCTATTGTTACGCGGTGGGGTACCTGGCTTAGCGCTGTGGTATACTACGCAGACAATTTCGAAAGTTTTGCATCCGTTGTGAACGTGCTAGATAAAAACGACGCGTCGTCAATTGAGATTCTTCAAGAGATACTAAAAGACAGCTCTTTGAAAAATGATTTGGCGTTTATATCTGCCAATCTAAGCTTCTTGTGTAAAACTATAGACCTACTTGAAAAATCCACTAACCTGTTGTCCGAAACAGTGTAAGAAGTGCACGCTGTTGAAAATAAATTAGATTCACTCCTGGCTTCGCAGGTACAGGGACTGTTAAAGGTCAAATATCAAAATTTGTTCAGAAAAAACAGAGGATTTCAAACAATGTGCCAAATTTCTAGTGTATTAGAGGGTGTTCATGTTGGCGAAATTGATGGCGTTATTGTTGGTGACATTCCTCTCTTTAACTACACTCGTCTGACTTCCTGTGATGTGGAGCGATCGTTTTCGCAGTATAACGCGTTCTTTAGAGATAATCGGCATGCATTTGTGATGGACAATTTGGAGATGATCTTTATTCTTCACTGCAATTCTGAGACTACTTCTAGCAACTAATATTCCAGCGTGTGATGGGTGAGTACGAACTGGTACTATTTTTTCAAAGATGATAGGTTGCTTTTGCCATATTTAAACAAAACATTACCTTTAAAAAAATAACCATTCATAATATCTACTCTGGCGTATCAAAAATTAATATACCATACAGCACGTTTCCATACACAGACACCATTTTTCCTTAAGGAGCACGTTTGGTAGCACCATATTCTAATACAAAACATTATACTTATTTATTTCTTGAGCGCGAGTAGTTATGTGATATTTAAAGGAAAATAATTTCAATTTTTTATCACATATTTTAAAGTTTTTCATCACATAAAAAATAAATATTTTTCACATTTTTAGCACATAAAAATCCGCTCCCTATTCATAAGTAATCATTGTCATTCAGCCACCCACTTCATAAGTAATCATTCAGTCGTTCAGCCATCTACAAATTTGTGAATTATATTCTCACTAAAATATAGTTCATCCACACCATTCATACACCAAATCTGCTTGTGAACACCCAAGGTTCTGTATTTGTTGTCCTCAAAACTTGAATAATAGCATGCTCCACCTCACATTTTCTTATTAATATACTACAGTTAGGTTCCATTCCACTGGCCAGTATAGCTGTGTACTACCCGACAGTGGACTCACCTGTTGGTAGGCACTAAAGTTACAGTGAGCTCTCTGTGTTTGTATTAGAATCATATCTTGAGGAAACATACTTTTATGACTTGTCTGCATACAGTTTATTTCTATATAACATGATTATACAAGTATGTTTCTGTATATGAATCTACAGTAGACAATATAATAATTTTTTATTCATCCTGTATGTTATTTATATTGGAATAAAGCTTCTGCATCACTGGGTGAGTTGGCCGTACGGTTAGGGGCGCACAGCTGTGAGCTCGCATCCGGAAGATAGTGGGTTCGAATCCCACTGTCGGCAGCCCTGAAGATGGTTTTCTGTGGTTTCCCATTTTCACACCAGGCAAATGCTGGGGTTGTCCCTTAATTAAGGCCACGGCCGCTTCCTTCCCATTCTTAAGCCGTTCCTGTCCCATCATCGCCATAAGACCCATCTGTGTCGGTGCAACATAAAGCAAATAGGAAAAAAAAAAAAGCATAGGCAGCAGTATGATTTCCTGGTTTGTTTTCAATTTTATCAGTCATGGTTGGATCTGTAGAATAAATTATCATGACATAATGTGTTCAAAATTAAATTTTTTTAAATATGTTAGAAATATTTTAAAATAAATATTGAGGAGAACCAATCCGTTAATCAATCAGTCAAACATTAGTGACAATCTATACATTTACTACTGTTGATGTATCATAGTCTTCCAGTTTTATATGTCCGTTTCCAGATGTGCTTGTCAGAGTTGTAGATTCTTACTGATCTGCTGATCTAGAGTAAAACAAATTTCTTATTTTCTTTGCAGTATGGAAAAATTCTGGAGCACTCCAACCCTTCTGTGGTATTTGTTTTTGTGCTGTTGTACTGTACAGCCACTATTTCCCTCAGCTTTTTGATCTCTGTGTTCTTCTCAAGAGCCAACCTGTCTGCAGCTGCCGGAGGTCTCATTTTCTTCATGACCTACCTGCCATACCCATTCATGGTTCTGTGGGAGCAGACTCTTTCCAGCACTCCAAAAATATGTACTGTAAGTAAACTTTTATAGTATTAGTTTTAAAGATTATTGAAGATATATTGGCTATTGATAATTGGGTTGTAAAACAATCCATATGCAGAACTACTAATTTCAATAATAATAATAATAATAATAATAATAATAATAATAATAATAATAATAATAATAATAATCTCCTTTTAAACAGATACATCCAGATTGCCATACTGCTAATGCTTTTTTGTAGTTTTTCTCAAAATTATATTATGTTCCATTCTTGATCTTCTACATCTGAAACAAAACTCTTCAATTTGCATTTCCATTTCTGTGTTTTCTGCTTCTTCTTTCCTTTTTATTGGAAATATGGGATATATTAATGAATCCACTATAATTTTTTTCATTTGTTGTCTTGAAAAGGGTAGTTAAAATTCAGTTTTCCCTATCTTGAGCAATCTACAGCATCTGCAATCTCCGTGGTGTAACTGCTGTTATCATTTCTACTGCAACTTCATCTGTTCCTTTCGCTGTTCTTCTTTTCATCCTTTTATCTGTCAGTCCTCCTTCCTTCATTTTCCACAGCAAAAAAAATTTTTTTTAGCAACTTTTCCTATTGTTTAAATCTTTCTTGGTTTGATTGCTATTGCTACATTTAAAAAGTCAAAATATTCTCCCTTTATAGATTTTATTTCTTCTGGTGTTATCTGTATTACTCCATGCTTGTCCTTCATAGACCTAGTGTTTACATTTTTCAATATTTCTGTTTTATTTACATTTCTATGCAATATTTTTTTACAGTTCAGAGAAGTTCTCTGTATCCTAAGTAAACAGTTTTTCTTCTCTTTTCCAATCAGTTTCTTACATATTATTTTACCTTCAACATAACACCTGCTGGTCTCCTCAGTCTCTGTAGTTTTCTATTCTCACCACAATTCCTTTTTTTTTTAACTTCTTCTTTCACTCTAACTACGGTGTCCCTTTATTGATGTTCTACCACATACTCTCTCTTTCTATTGTGCTGACAAATGCACTTTTGAAATTCTTATACAGTAAAACCTTGTTAAGATATTTCTGCAGGGGACAAGGGGAAAGAACGTGTCACCGAGCTCGATAGCTGCAGTCGCTTAAGTGCGGCCAGTATCCAGTATTCGGGAGATAGTGGGTTCAAACCCCACTATCGGCAGCCCTGAAAATGGTTTTCCGTGGTTTCCCATTTTCACACCAGGCAAATGCTGGGGCTGTACCTTAATTAAGGCCACGGCCGCTTCCTTCCCACTCCTAGCCATTTCCGGTCCCATCGTCATCATAAGACCTATCTGTGTCAGTGCGACGTAAAGAAAAAAAAAGAACGTGTCAAGCGAGAAAGCGTACTACTGAATACACGAATAAAAACTGTCCAACAGGGATATGGAAACACTAGATATGATTTTTTCCGACATGACTGCATTTTATGTCGTGTATCCACAGGTACAATGAAAATTATTATCTACCATTTCTAAAGATGAGAGGAGAATATTAAAAGATGTGAAAAGCGGAAAATATATGAAAACCTTTTCTGCTGAGAATTATAGAATAACAAAAGTGCACTGAAAGGTGTGGAAAAACACCAGACAACAAAAATATGAAAACATTTGCACGGGGGCCAATAAAAATATCAAAGTATTATTGCAGATCACACTCTTTCTAAACAAGCCCACCTGGTGGCCATGATCATTAAGGCGCTGAAGTCTAAACGGTCTGACACCGAGGTTAGCTGGTTCAAGTCCCGTTGGTCGAAAAAATGTTCACCATCAGAATGTTGGCCGGCAGGGTAGAAGAGGTGGTGGTATACAATTTCTAATTGCTAGAGTGTGTGCCAGAAGCCTGGATTAAATTCCAAACCTCTCCACACTGCTCATATGGAGTGAGGGCATATGACGCTGTTGATGGTGATTTGTCCGTCAGATGGAGATGTTAAGCCTTGAGCAGACCCCTTGGTGCTATTCAACAGGAGTAGGCTATGTGCTGGCACCAGGTTTCACCCTCTCACTACTATCATATATCACGTCATTCATTTCATCTCATTAACTCCTCTGATGAGGTTGACGTCAGGAAGGGCATCTGGTCATAAAATCCCGACACGACAGATTCATCTCACCTCATACCTGACCCCGTAGGGAAACGGGACAAGGGTTGGACAAACAAATATTCTTTCTAAAAACAAATTTTATAGAAGTCTTCTATTTTGGAGCAGTGGGTTATTAAACATTATTTCTGGTCACACTCTTATACAATAAATTGGAGGTTATACTCGACCATGTGCAAATGTGACTTTGGCCACCATTTTCAAATCGACAAAACTTTGATTCTACCAATTTGAATGTTTAAGTCAAAACTCGAAGGTGCGAGTTTCAACATTCGCACTACTTCTGCATGCTTAAAAATGCGGATGCCAGTCCACTTTCTGATAGATTTTAATTTTGTTCTATTTAGTAAGGAATTTCATGACTTTTTCTGAATCCACAAATAGGCTGTCACACGACACATATGCACCACGCTAGTCAATTTCACACGATTATGTTCCTAATCCAGATGTAGGCTATCAGGCGACAAATATTTGCTAACCTTCACTATACCACTCAACACAAAACCAATTCCTAATTTCTGAATGGAATGCGAAATACAAGCACAAGCAGACTCATTGTGTTATTCAGCAATCTCGTTGCTAATCAGCAAGCTAAACTGAACATTTCTGAGGCTAACGGCTCACTTCCTGAAGGTGAAACTTATCCTATGAAGTTCAGGAATTTCCTGTTATCACGCAACTGTAGCGAGGGTTCTTTCTTACCCAAGATGGAAATCATGTTCCTTTCACAAGGGATGACAGATAACATTTTCAGGGCTATGAAAAATGGGATCATACTAAGCGGTAATAGCAAAAATTCGTGACTCAATAAGTGAGGTATTTTTATATAGATTTAATACGATGAGAATCGGGACTTCGAATTTATGACGTGCTAAGTGGGAAACCGTGTTAATGAGGAATGCACTAACGAGGTTTCATTGTATTCCATTTCTGTATTCCCTTTTGCTACCCTCGGTGTTAGTTGTTGTAGTTTCTTCAAAGACTCACTGTAGATTTAGTCATATGTAGAAGGCTAGGAACATGAAAAACGAACACATAATGTGGCAAAGACAAACATGAAAACACTGAAGGACATAGACAACATCCACATTTTCGTACATTACCACCTTCAAGTAGATGAACTTCCTCCACATCAATTCTAATTCTTCCTCAGTCATTTCTTTTCAACATGCAACAAGCTCATTACTGCTTCCCAGCTTCATCAAAAGTGTAGGCTTCAACACTCAGTGAGGAAGCCATCATGACACACACACACACACTCTCTCTCTCTCTCTCTCTCT